>NW_027182832.1:1832500-1869750 GCF_041146395.1 Eulemur rufifrons | reverse complement strand
CTAAACCAAAGTGTAACCGTTAAACCTAAGTGTAACCTTTAACCCTCATCCTATTCCCTAACCCTAAGCCTCACCCTAACACTAAACTCATCCTTAACCCTAACCATCATCCTAACCCTAAATCTATTCTCAGACTTCTTGCTTTCTTAGAGTTTAGAAAGCCTGCAATCCTCCCATGCCAAGCGTGAAAGGAGGCTCTACCACTGTGTCCTGCATGAAACCCCACGGGCCCATACCCAAGAGTATGATAGAGTGGGTTCCCCGGGTACAATCCCAGCCCCCTAAACTCCCCCCGCCCGCCTAATGCAGACGAGGCCCCGTGCGCTAAGCATAAACAATACCTTTAACAGATAACCCTAACCCTGAACATAACACCCAACCCTGTTCCTATTTCTCCCCTTAACACGTAAACCTCACCGTGCGCCTAACTTTAACCTCTTATCCTAACGTTAATGCATAACCCATTTCCTGAGAACAACCCCTATCCCATTATTCTAACCCTATCTCCTAGTCATCACTGTGACACCTAATCCCTAACCCTAATTCTAAACCGCTAACCCTACCCGGAACCCTACCTACAACCCTAACACTGACAGTAACCCTTACTTCTAACCCCATCGCCTATGCCTAACAAAAACCCTAACACTTGACCCTAACCCTTCACCCTAACCCTTAAGCCTTACCCTAACCCTTAAACCTAATCCTAATCCTAACCATTAAACCTAACCCTAGCTCTTAAAGCTAACCCTAAACCTTACACTCACGACTAGACCTAACCCTGACACTAACCTAACACCTAACCCTAACCACAGAACCCCTAAAGCTAACCCGGAACCCTATCCCTAACCCCAGCAGGTAAACTTAACCCTAAACTCTAAGCCAACCCGTAACCCTAATCCTATCCTTTTACCCCTAAAACTAACCCCCTAAACCTAACCCCTATACCTCACCCTAACTCATCCCAATCCTAATTCTAACCATACCCCTTCATAAAAACACTAACTCCTAAGCGCTAACCCTAACACTAACCAAAAACCCTAATCACTAATCCCTAACCCTAACGCTTAACCTTTATCCAAACCGTTAAACCTCACCTTAAATCTTAACCCCGACCTTAACCTTAACCTTTAACTCTAAGCCTAACCCTTAACCCTACAGGAAGGAAGACCTTAATGCTAATGGATCCCTTATCCCTAACCCTAACACTACAGCTAAAAATAACCCTAACCTTGGATCCTTAAACCTAATCCCTAACACTTACTTTAACCCCGAACCCCTAACCCCTAATCCTAAGCATTCAACCTAACACTATCACTTAACCCTAACGCTAGCCCTTACCCTAACGCCTAGATCTAACCCTAAATCTAACCTACCGCCTAATCCTAACCTTAAGCCCTAATGCTAACACTACCCTGAACCCTAAACCTACCCGTAACCCTTAACCCTAACCCTATCCGTGAACCTAAACCCTGACCCTAACCATTACCCCCGCACCCAAGCATTTAACCCTGACCCTAACCCTAATCCTTAATGCTAACCCTAACACTAAACCCTAACCTAAGCCCAACACTTAACCCTAAACCTATCCCTTAACCCTAACCCTAACCCTGACCCTAATGCTAACCCCTAAACATAACCCTAACCGTGACCAATAAACCTAACCCTAACCTCTAACACAAACCATAGCACATAACTCTAACCCTAAAGCTAACCCTAACCCTAACCCTCACCCCTAACTCATAACCTTAACACTGAGCGTTTACTCTCATGCTAACCTTTAATCCTAACCCTAATCCTAATCTTCAACCCTAAACCTAACACTTAACCCTAACCCTGTACCAAACCCTAATCCCTCATCTTAACCCTAACCGTAAAACCTCAACCCTAAACCAAAGTGTAACCGTTAAACCTAAGAGTAACCTTTAACCCTAACCCTATTCCCTAACCCTAAGCCCTCACCCTAACACTAAACTTCATCCTTAACCCTAACCATAATCCTAACCCTAAATCTAATTCTCAGACTTCTTGCTTTCTTAGAGTTTAGAAAGCCTGCAATCCTCCCATGCCATGCGTGAAAGGAGGCTCTACCACTGTGTCCTGCATGAAACCCACGGGCCCATACCCAGAGTATGATAGAGTGGGTTCCCGGGTACAATCCCAGCCCCCTAAACTCCCCCCGCCCGCCTAATGCAGACAGGGCCCGTGCGCTAAGCATAAACAATACCTTTAACAGATAACCCTAACCCTGAACATAACACCCAACCCTGTTCCTATTTCTCCCCTTAACACGTAAACCTCACCGTGCGCCTAACTTTAACCTCTTATCCTAACGTTAATGCATAACCCATTTCCTGAGAACAACCCCTATCCCATAATTCTAACCCTATCTCCTAGTCATCACTGTGACACCTAATCCCTAAAGCTAATTCTAAACCGCTAACCCTAACCGTAACCCTACCTACAACCCTAACACTGACAGTAATCCGTATTTCTAACCCCAACGCTAGGCCTAACAAAAACCCTAACCCTTGACCCTAACCCTTCACCCTAACCCCTAAGTCTTACCCTAACCCTTAACCCTAATCCTAATCCTAACCATTAAACCTAACCCTAGCTCTTAAAGCTAACCCTAAACCTTACCCTCACGACTAGACCTAACCCTGACACTAACCTAACACCTAACGCTAACCAGAAACCCTAAAGCTAACGCTGAACCCTATCCCTAACCCTAGCAGTAAACTTTAACCCTAAACCTAAGCCCAACCCGTAACCCTAATCCTATCCTTTTACCCTAAACTAACCCCTAAACCTAACCCCTATACCTCACCCTAACTCTTACCCAAATCCTAATTCTAACCATACCCCTTCATAAAACACTAACTCCTAACCGCTAACGCTAACACTAACCAAAAACCCTAATGAGTAATCTCTAACCCTAACGCTTAACCTTTACCCTAACCGTTAACCCTCACCCTAAATCTTAACACTGACCCTAACCTTAACCTTTAACTCTAAGCCTAACCCTTAACCCTGCAGTAAGGAAGACCCTTAATGCTAATGGGATCCCTTATGCCTAACCCTAAAACTACAGCTAAAAATAACCCTAACCTTTGATCCTTAAACCTAACCCCTAACACTTACTTTAACCCCAAACCCTAACCCTAATCCTAAGCATTAAACCTAACCCTATCTCTTAACCCTAACGCTAGCCCTTACCCTAACGCCTAGATCTAACCCTAAATATAACCTACCGCCTAATCCAAAACTTAAGACCTAATGCTAACTCTAACCCTAAACCCTCAACCTACCCGTAACCCTTAACACTAACCCTATCCGTCAACCTTAACCCTGACCCTAACCATTACCCACACCCAAGCATTTAACCCTGACCCTAACCCTAATCCTTAATGCTAACCTTAACACTAAACCCTAACCCTAAGCCCAAAACTTAACCCTAATCCTATACCTTAACCCTAACCCTAACCCTAACCCTAATGCTACCCCCTAAACGTAACCCTAACCGTGACCAGTAAACCTATCCCTAACCTCTAACACAAACCATAGCACATAACTCAAACCCTGAAACTAACCCTAACCCTAGCTCTTAAATCTAACCCTAAACCTTACCCTCACGACTAGACCTAACCCTGACACTAACCTAACACCTAACCCTAACCAGAACCCCTAAAGCTAACCCTGAACCCTATCCCTAACCCCAGCAGTAAACTTTAACCCTAACCAAAGCCCAACCCGTAACCCTAATCCTATCCTTTTACCCTAAAACTAACCCCTAAACCTAACCCCTATACCTCACCCTAACTCTAACCCCAATCCTAATTCTAACCATACCCCTTCATAAAACACTAACTCCTAACCCTAACCCTAACACTAACCAAACCCTAATCACTAATCCCTAACCCTAACGCTTAACCTTTACCCTAACTGTTAACCCTCACCCTAAATCTTAACACTGACCCTAACCTTAACCTTTAACTCTAAGCTAACCATTAACCCTAGAGTATAGAAGACCCTTAATGCTAATGGGAACCCTTATCCTAACCCTAACACTACAGCTAAAAATAACCCTAACCTTGGATCCTTAAACCTAACCCCTAACACTTACTTTAACCCCAAACCCTGACCCTACTCCTAAGCAATAAACCTAACCCTATCTCTTAAGCCTAACGCTAGCCCTTACCCTAACGCCTAGATCTAACCCTAAATCTAACCTACCGCCTAATCCTAACCTTAAGCCCTAATGCTAACACTAACCCTGAACCCTAAACCTACCCGTAACCCTTAACACTAACCCTATCCGTGAACCTTAACCCTGACCCTAACCATTACCTGCACCCAAGCATTTAACCCTGACCCTAACCCTAAACCTTAATGCTAACCTTAACACTAAACCCTAAACCTAAGCCCAACACTTAACCCTAATCCTATCCCTTAACCCTAACCCTAACCCTAACCCTAATGCTAACCCCTAAACGTAACACTAACCGTGACCAGTAAACCTAACCCTAACCTCTAACACAAACCATAGCACATAACTCTAACCCTAAAATTAACCCTAACCCTAACCCTAACCCTTAACCCTGCAGTAAGGAAGACCCTTAATGCTAATGGCATCCCTTATCCCTAACCCTAACACTACAGCTAAAAATAACCCTAACCTTGGATCCTTAAACCTAACCCCTAACACTTACTTTAACCCCAAACCCTAACCCTAATCCTAAGCATTAAACCTAACCCGATCTCTTAACCCTAACGCTAGCCCTTACCCTAACGTCTAGATCTAACCCTAAATCTAACCAATCGCCTAATCCTAACCTTAAGCCCTAATGCTAACACTAACCCTGAACCGTAAACCTACCCGTAACCCTTAACACTAACCCTATCCGTGAACCTTAACCCTGACCCTAACCATTACCCGCACCCATGCAATTAACCATGACCCTAACCCTAATCCTTAATGCTAACCCTAACACTAAACCATAACCCTAAGCCCAACACTTATCCCTAATCCTATCCCTTAACCCTAACCCTAACCCTAATGCTACCCCCTAAACGTAACCCTCACCGTTACCAGTAAACCTAACCCTAACCTCTAACACAAACCATAGCACATAACTCTAACCCTAAAATTAACCCTAACCCTAACCCTAACCCTAAACCCTAACTCTTAACATTAACAGTAAGCGTTAACTCTCACGCTAACCTTTAATCCTAACCCTAATCCTAATCTTCAATCCTAAACCTAACACTTAACCCTAACTCTGTACCAAACCCTAACCCCTCATCTTAACCCTAACCGTAAACCTCAACCCTAAACCAAAGTGTAACCGTTAAACCTAAGAGTAACCTTTAACCCTAACCCTAAGCCCTAACCCTAAGCCCTCACCCTAACACTAAACTTCATCCTTAACCCTAACCAGAATCCTAACCCTAAATCTAATTCTCAGACTTCTTGCTTTCTTAGAGTTTAGAAAGCCTGCAATCCTCCCATGCCATGCGTGAAAGGAGGCTCTACCACTGTGTCCTGCATGAAACCCACGGGCCCATACCCAGAGTATGATAGAGTGGGTTCCCGGGTACAATCCCAGCCCCCTAAACTTCCCCCGCCCGCCTAATGCAGACAGGGCCCGTGCGCTAAGCATAAACAATACCTTTACCAGATAACCCTAACCCTGAACATAACACCCAACCCTGTTCCTATTTCTCCCCTTAACATGTAAACCTCACCGTGCGCCTAACTTTAACCTCTTATCCTAACTTTAATGCATAACCCATTTCCTGAGAACAACCCCTATCCCATAATTCTAACCCTATCTCCTAGTCATCACTGTGACACCTAATTCCTAACCCTAATTCTAATCCGCTAACCCTAACCGTAACCCTACCTACAACCCTAACACTGACAGTAACCCTTACTTCTAACCCCAACGCTATGCCTAACAAAAACCCTAACCCTTCACCCTAACCCTTCACCCTAACCCCTAAGCCTTACCCTAACCCTTAACCCTAATCCTAATCCTAACCATTAAACCTAACCCTAGCTCTTAAAGCTAACCCAAAACATTACCCTCAAGACTAGACCTAACCCTGACACTAACCTAACACCTAACCCTAACCAGAAGCCCTAAAGCTAACCCTGAACCCTATCCCTAACCCCAGCGGTAAACTTTAACCCTAAACCTAAGCCCAACCCGTAACCCTAATCCTATCCTTTTACCCTAAAACTAACCCCTAAACCTAACCCCTATACCTCACCCTAACTCTAACCCCAATCCTAATTCTAACCATACCCCTTCATAAAACAATAAATCCTAACCGCTAACCCTAACACTAACCAAAAACCCTAATCACTAATCCCTAACCCTAACGCTTAACCTTTACCCTGTTAATCCTCACCCTAAATCTTAACCCTGACCCTAACCTTAACCTTTAACTCTAAGCCTAACCCTTAACCCTACAGGAAGGAAGACCCTTAATGCTAATGGGATCCCTTATCCCTAACCCTAACACAACAGCTAAAAATAACCCTAACCTGGGATCCTTAAAACTAACCCCTAACACTTACTTTAACCCCAAACCCTAACCCTAATCCTAAGCATTAAACCTAACCCAATCTCTTACCCCTAACGCTAGCCCTTACCCTAACGCCTAGATCTAACCCTAAATCTAACCTATCGCCTAATCCTAACCTTAAGCCCTAATGCTAACACTAACCCTGAACCGTAAACCTACCCGTAACCCTTAACACTAACCCTATCCGTGAACCTAAACCCTGACCCTAACCATTACCCGCACCCAAGCATTTAACCCTGACCCTAACCCTCATCCTTAATGCTAACCTTAACACTAAACCCTAACCCTAAGCCAAACACTTAACCCTAATCCTATCCCTTAAACCTAACCCTAACCCTAACCCTAATGCTAACCCCTAAACGTAACCCTAACCATGACCAGTAAACCTAACCCTAACCTCTAACACAAACCATAGCACATAACCCTAAACCTAAAACTAACCCGAACCCTAACCCTAAACCCTAACTCTTAACCTTAACCCTAAGCGTTAACTCTCACGCTAACCTTTAATCCTAACCCTAATCCTAATCTTCAACCCTAAACCTAAAAATTAACCCTAACCCTGTACCAAACCCTAATCCCTCATCTTAACCCTAACCGTAAACCTCAACCCTAAACCAAAGTTTAACCGCTAAACCTAAGAGTAACCTTTAACCCTAACCCTAATCCCTAACCCTAAGCCCTCACCCTAACACTAAACTTCATCCTTAACCCTAACCAGAATCCTAACCCTAAATCTAATTGTCAGACTTCTTGCTTTCTTAGAGTTTAGAAAGCCTGCAATCCTCCCATGCCATGCGTGAAAGGAAGCTCTACACTGTGTCCTGCATGAAACCCACGGGCCCATACCCAGAGTATGATAGAGTGGGTTCCCGGGTACAATCCCAGCCCCCTAAACTCCCCCCGCCCGCCTAATGCAGACAGGGCCCGTGCGCTAAGCATAAACAATACCTTTAACAGATAACCCTAACCCTGAACATAACACCCAACCCTGTTCCTATTTCTCCCCTTAACACGTAAACCTCACCGTGCGCCTAACTTTAACCTCTTATCCTAACTTTAATGCATAACCCATTTCCTGAGAACAACCCCTATCCCATAATTCTAACCCTATCTCCTAGTCATCACTGTGACACCTAATTCCTAACCCTAATTCTAATCCGCTAACCCTAACCGTAACCCTACCTACAACCCTAACACTGACAGTAACCCTTACTTCTAACCCCAACGCTATGCCTAACAAAAACCCTAACCCTTCACCCTAACCCTTCACCCTAACCCCTAAGCCTTACCCTAACACTTAACCCTAATCCTAATCCTAACCATTAAACCTAACCCTAGCTCTTAAAGCTAACCCAAAATATTACCCTCACGACTAGACCTAACCCTGACACTAACCTAACACCTAACCCTAACCAGAACCCCTAAAGCTAACCCTGAACCCTATCCCTAACCCCAGCAGTAAACTTTAACCCTAAACCTAAGCCCAACCCGTAACCCTAATCCTATCCTTTTACCCTAAAACTAACCCCTAAACCTAACCCCTATACCTCACCCTAACTCTAACCCCAATCCTAATTCTAACCATACCCCTTCATAAAACACTAAATCCTAACCGCTAAACCTAACACTAACCAAAAACCCTAATCACTAATCCCTAACCCTAACGCTTAACATTTACCCTGTTAACCCTCACCCTAAATCTTAACACTGACCCTAACCTGAACCTTTAACTCTAAGCCTAACCCTTAACCCTACAGTAAGGAAGACCCTTAATGCTAATGGGATCCCTTATCCCTAACCCTAACACTACAGCTAAAAATAACCCTAACCTTGGATCCTTAAACCTAACCCCTAACACTTACTTTAACCCCAAACCCTAACCCTAATCCTAAGCATTAAACCTAACCCGATTTCTTAACCCTAACGCTAGCCCTTACCCTAACGCCTAGATCTAACCCTAAATCTAACCTATCGCCTAAACCTAACCTTAAGCCCTAATGCTAACACTAACCCTGAACCCTAAACCTACCCGTAACCCTTAACACTAACCCTATCCGTGAACCTAAACCCTGACCCTAACCATTACCCGCACCCAAGCATTTAACCCTGACCCTAACCCTAATCCTTAATGCTAACCTTAACACTAAACCCTAACCCTAAGCCGAACACTTAACCCTAATCCTATCCCTTAACCCTAACCCTAACCCTAACCCTAATGCTACCCCCTAAACTAAACCTAACTGTGACCAGTAAACCTAACCCTAACCTCTAACACAAACCATAGCACATAACTCTAACCCTAAAACTAACCCTAACCCTAACCCTAAACCCTAACCCTTAACCTTAACCCTAAGCGTTAACTCTCACGCTAACCTTTAATCCTAACCCTAATCCTAATCTTCAACCCTAAACCTAACACTTAACCCTAACCCTGTACCAAACACTAACCCCTCATCTTAACCCTAACCGTAAACCTCAACCCTAAATTAAAGTGTAACCGTTAAACCTAAGAGTAACCTTTAACCCTAACCCTAATCCCTAACCCTAAGCCCTCACCCTAACACTAAACTTCATCCTTAACACTAACCATAATCCTAACCCTAAATCTAATGCTCAGACTTCTTGCTTTCTTAGAGTTTAGAAAGCCTGCAATCCTCCCATGCCATGCGTGAAAGGAGGCTCTACCACTGTGTCCTGCATGAAACCCACGGGCCCATACCCAGAGTATGATAGAGTGGGTTCCCGGGTACAATCCCAGCCCCCTAAACTCCCCCCGCCCGCCTAATGCAGACAGGGCCCGTGCGCTAAGCATAAACAATACCTTTAACAGATAACCCTAACCCTGAACATAACACCCAACCCTGTTCCTATTTCTCCCCTTAACACGTAAACCTCACTGTGCGCCTACCTTTAACCTCTTATCCTAAAGTTAATGCAAAACCCATTTCCTGAGAACAACCCCTATCCCATAATTCTAACCCTATCTCCTAGTCATCACTGTGACACCTAATCCCTAACCCTAATTCTAAACCGCTAACCCTAACCGTAACCCTACCTAGAACCCTAACACTGACAGTAACCCTTACTTCTAACCCCAACGCTATGCCTAACAAAAACCCTAACCCCTGACCCTAACCCTTCACGCTAACCCCTAAGCCTTACCCTAACCCTTAACCCTAATCCTAATCCTAACCATTAAACCTAACCCTAGCTCTTAAAGCTAACCCTAAACCTTACCCTCACGACTAGACCTAACCCTGACACTAACCTAACACCTAACCCTAACCAGAACCCCAAAAGCTAACCCTGAACCCTATCCCTAACCCGAGCAGTAAACTTTAACCCTAAACCTAAGCCCAACCCGTAACCCTAATCCTATCCTTTTACCCTAAGACTAACCCCTAAACCTAACCCCTATACCTCACCCTAACTCTAACCCCAATCCTAATTCTAACCATACCCCTTCCTGAAACACTAACTCCTAACCGCTAACCCTAACACTAACGAAAAACCCTAATCACTAATACCTAACCCTAACCTTTAACCTTTACCGTAACCGTTAACCCTCACCCTAAATCTGAACCCTGACCCTAACCTTAACCTTTAACTCTAAGCCTAACCCTTAACCCTACAGTAAGGAAGACCCTTAATGCTAATGGGATCCCTTATCTCTAACCCTAACACTACAGCTAAAAATAACCCTAACCTTGGATCCTTAAACCCAACCCCTAACACTTACTTTAACCCCAAACCCTAAACATAATCCTAAGCATTAAACTAACCCTATCTCTTAACCCTAACGCTAGCCCTTACCCTAACGCCTAGATCTAACCCTAAATCTAACCTACCGCCTAATCCTAACCTTAAGCCCTAATGCTAACACTAACCCTGAACCCTACACCTACCCGTAACCCTTAACACTAATCCTATCCGTGAACCTTAACCCTGACCCTAACCATTACCTGCACCCAAGCATTTAACCCTGACCCTAACCCTAAACCTTAATGCTAACCTTAACACTAAACCCTAAACCTAAGCCCAACACTTAACCCTAATCCTATCCCTTAACCCTAACCCTAACCCTAACCCTAATGCTAACCCCTAAACGTAACCCTAACCGTGACCAGTAAACCTAACCCTAACCTCTAACACAAACCATAGCACATAACTCTAACCCTAAAATTAACCCTAACCCTAACCCTAACCCTTAACCCTGCAGTAAGGAAGACCCTTAATGCTAATGGCATCCCTTATCCCTAACCCTAACACTACAGCTAAAAATAACCCTAACCTTGGATCCTTAAACCTAACCCCTAACACTTACTTTAACCCCAAAACCTAACCCTAATCCTAAGCATTAAACCTAACCCGATCTCTTAACCCTAACGCTAGCCCTTACCCTAACGTCTAGATCTAACCCTAAATCTAACCAATCGCCTAATCCTAACCTTAAGCCCTAATGCTAACACTAACCCTGAACCGTAAACCTACCCGTAACCCTTAACACTAACCCTATCCGTGAACCTTAACCCTGACCCTAACCATTACCCGCACCCATGCAATTAACCATGACCCTAACCCTAATCCTTAATGCTAACCCTAACACTAAAACATAACCCTAAGCCCAACACTTATCCCTAATCCTATCCCTTAACCCTAACCCTAACCCTAATGCTACCCCCTAAACGTAACCCTCACCGTTACCAGTAAACCTAACCCTAACCTCTAACACAAACCATAGCACATAACTCTAACCCTAAAATTAACCCTAACCCTAACCCTAACCCTAAACCCTAACTCTTAACATTAACAGTAAGCGTTAACTCTCACGCTAACCTTTAATCCTAACCCTAATCCTAATCTTCAATCCTAAACCTAACACTTAACCCTAACTCTGTACCAAACCCTAACCCCTCATCTTAACCCTAACCGTAAACCTCAACCCTAAACCAAAGTGTAACCGTTAAACCTAAGAGTAACCTTTAACCCTAACCCTAAGCCCTAACCCTAAGCCCTCACCCTAACACTAAACTTCATCCTTAACCCTAACCAGAATCCTAACCCTAAATCTAATTCTCAGACTTCTTGCTTTCTTAGAGTTTAGAAAGCCTGCAATCCTCCCATGCCATGCGTGAAAGGAGGCTCTACCACTGTGTCCTGCATGAAACCCACGGGCCTACCCAGAGTATGATCCCGGTCCCTCGAGGTCCCGTACAATCCCAGCCCCCTAACACTCCCCAGCCCGGCCCCTAAGCATAAACCCATACCTCTAACAGATAACCCTAAGCCTGAACATAACACCAACCTGAACAGATACACCCAAACCCTGAACATTACCCCCTCATGTAAACCTCACCGTGCGCCTAACTTTAACCTCTTATCCTAACTTTAATGCATAACCCATTTCTGAGAACAACCCCTATCCCATAATTCTAACCCTATCTCCTAGTCATCACTGTGACACCTAATTCCTAACCCTAATTCTAATCCGCTAACCCTAACCGTAACCCTACCTACAACCCTAACACTGACAGTAACCCTTACTTCTAACCCCAACGCTATGCCTAACAAAAACCCTAACCCTTCACCCTAACCCTTCACCCTAACCCCTAAGCCTTACCCTAACCCTTAACCCTAATCCTAATCCTAACCATTAAACCTAACCCTAGCTCTTAAAGCTAACCCAAAACATTACCCTCAAGACTAGACCTAACCCTGACACTAACCTAACACCTAACCCTAACCAGAAGCCCTAAAGCTAACCCTGAACCCTATCCCTAACCCCAGCAGTAAACTTTAACCCTAAACCTAAGCCCAACCCGTAACCCTAATCCTATCCTTTTACCCTAAAACTAACCCCTAAACCTAACCCCTATACCTCACCCTAACTCTAACCCCAATCCTAATTCTAACCATACCCCTTCATAAAACAATAAATCCTAACCGCTAACCCTAACACTAACCAAAAACCCTAATCACTAATCCCTAACCCTAACGCTTAACCTTTACCCTGTTAATCCTCACCCTAAATCTTAACCCTGACCCTAACCTTAACCTTTAACTCTAAGCCTAACCCTTAACCCTACAGGAAGGAAGACCCTTAATGCTAATGGGATCCCTTATCCCTAACCCTAACACTACAGCTAAAAATAACCCTAACCTGGGATCCTTAAAACTAACCCCTAACACTTACTTTAACCCCAAACCCTAACCCTAATCCTAAGCATTAAACCTAACCCAATCTCTTAACCCTAACGCTAGCCCTTACCCTAACGCCTAGATCTAACCCTAAATCTAACCTATCGCCTAATCCTAACCTTAAGCCCTAATGCTAACACTAACCCTGAACCGTAAACCTACCCGTAACCCTTAACACTAACCCTATCCGTGAACCTAAACCCTGACCCTAACCATTACCCGCACCCAAGCATTTAACGCTGACCCTAACCCTCATCCTTAATGCTAACCTTAACACTAAACCCTAACCCTAAGCCAAACACTTAACCCTAATCCTATCCCTTAAACCTAACCCTAACCCTAACCCTAATGCTAACCCCTAAATGTAACCCTAACCATGACCAGTAAACCTAACCCTAACCTCTAACACAAACCATAGCACATAACCCTAAACCTAAAACTAACCCGAACCCTAACCCTAAACCCTAACTCTTAACCTTAACCCTAAGCGTTAACTCTCACGCTAACCTTTAATCCTAACCCTAATCCTAATCTTCAACCCTAAACCTAAAAATTAACCCTAACCCTGTACCAAACCCTAATCCCTCATCTTAACCCTAACCGTAAACCTCAACCCTAAACCAAAGTTTAACCGCTAAACCTAAGAGTAACCTTTAACCCTAACCCTAAGCCCTAACCCTAAGCCCTCACCCTAACACTAAACTTCATCCTTAACCCTAACCATCATCCTAACCCTAAATCTAATTGTCAGACTTCTTGCTTTCTTAGAGTTTAGAAAGCCTGCAATCCTCCCATGCCATGCGTGAAAGGAAGCTCTACACTGTGTCCTGCATGAAACCCACGGGCCCATACCCAGAGTATGATAGAGTGGGTTCCCGGGTACAATCCCAGCCCCCTAAACTCCCCCCGCCCGCCTAATGCAGACAGGGCCCGTGCGCTAAGCATAAACAATACCTTTAACAGATAACCCTAACCCTGAACATAACACCCAACCCTGTTCCTATTTCTCCCCTTAACACGTAAACCTCACCGTGCGCCTAACTTTAACCTCTTATCCTAACGTTAATGCATAACCCATTTCCTGAGAACAACCCCTATCCCATAATTCTAACCCTATCTCCTAGTCATCACTGTGACACCTAATTCCTAACCCTAATTCTAATCCGCTAACCCTAACCGTAACCCTACCTACAACCCTAACACTGACAGTAACCCTTACTTCTAACCCCAACGCTATGCCTAACAAAAACCCTAACCCTTGACCCTAACCCTTCACCCTAACCCCTAAGCCTTACCCTAACCCTTAACCCTAATCCTAATCCTAACCATTAAACCTAACCCTAGCTCTTAAAGCTAACCCTAAACCTTACACTCACGACTAGACCTAACCCTGACACTAACCTAACACCTAACCCTAACCCGAACCCCTAAAGCTAACCCTGAACCCTATCCCTAACCCCAGCAGTAAACTTTAACCCTAAACCTAAGCCGAACCCATAACGCTAATCCTATCCTTTTACCCTAAAACTAACCCCTAAACCTAACCCCTATACCTCACCCTAACTCTAACCCCAATCCTAATTCTAACCATACACCTTCATAAAACACTAACACCTAACCGCTAACCCTAACACTAACCAAAAACCCTAATCACTAATCCCTAACCCTAACACTTAACCTTTACCCTGACCGTTAATCCTCACCCTAAATCTTAACACTGACCCTAACCTTAACCTTTAACTCTAAACCTAACCCTTATCCCTACAGTAAGGAAGACCCTTAATGCTAATGGGATCCCTTATCTCTAACCCTAACACTACAGCTAAAAATAACCCTAACCTTGGATCCTTAAACCTAACCCTTAACACTTACTTTAACCCCAAACCCTAACCCTAACCCTAAGCATTAAACCTAACCCTATCTCTTAACCCTAACACTAGCCCTTACCCTAATGCCTAGATCTAACCCTAAATCTAACCTACCGCCTAATCCTAACCTTAAGCCCTAATGCTAACACTAACCCTGAACCCTAAACCTACCCGTAACCCTTAACACTAACCCTATCCGTGAACCTTCACCTTGACCCTAACCCTTAGGCGCACCCAAGCATTTAACCCTGACCCTAACCCTAATCCTTAATGCTAACCTTAACACTAAACCGTAACCCTAAGCCCAACACTTAACCCTAATCCTATCCCTTAACCCTAACCCTAACTCTAACCCTAATGCTAACCCCTAAAAGTAACCCTAACCGTGACCAGTAAACCTAACCCTAACCTCTAACACAAACCATAGCACATAACTCTAACCAAAAAGTAACCCTAACCCTTACCCTAAACCCTAACACTTAACCTTAACCCTAAGCGTTAACTCTCACGCTAATCTTTAATCCTAACCCTAATCCTAATCTTCAACCCTAAACCTAACACTTAATCCTAACCCTGTACCAAACCCTAACCCCTCATCTTAACCCTAACCGTAAACCTCAACCCTAAACCAAAGTGTAACCGTTAAACCTAAGTGTAACCTTTAACCCTCATCCTATTCCCTAACCCTAAGCCCTCACCCTAACACTAAACTTCATCCTTAACCCTAACCATCATCCTAACCCTAAATCTAATTCTCAGACTTCTTGCTTTCTTAGAGTTTAGAAAGCCTGCAATCCTCCCATGCCATGCGTGAAAGGAGGCTCTACCACTGTGTCCTGCATGAAACCCACGGGCCCATACCCAGAGTATGATAGAGTGGGTTCCCGGGTACAATCCCAGCCCCCTAAACTCCCCCCGCCCGCCTAATGCAGACAGGGCCCGTGCGCTAAGCATAAACAATACCTTTAACAGATAACCCTAACCCTGAACGTAACACCCAACCCTGTTCCTATTTCTCCCCTTAACACGTAAACCTCACCGTGCGCCTAACTTTAACCTCTTATCCTAACGTTAATGCATAACCCATTTCCTGAGAACAACCCCTATCCCATAATTCTAACCCTATCTCCTAGTCATCACTGTGACACCTAATCCCTAACCCTAATTCTAAACCGCTAACCCTACCCGGAACCCTACCTACAACCCTAACACTGACAGTAACCCTTACTTCTAACCCCAACGCTATGCCTAACAAAAACCCTAACACTTGACCCTAACCCTTCACCCTAACCCTTAAGCCTTACCCTAACCCTTAAACCTAATCCTAATCCTAACCATTAAACCTAACCCTAGCTCTTAAAGCTAACCCTAAACCTTACACTCACGACTAGACCTAACCCTGACACTAACCTAACACCTAACACTAACCAGAACCCCTAAAGCTAACCCGGAACCCTATCCCTAACCCCAGCAGTAAACTTTAACCCTAAACCTAAGCCCAACCCGTAACACTAATCCTATCCTTTTACCCTAAAACTAACCCCTAAACCTAACCCCTATACCTCACCCTAACTCTCATCCCAATCCTAATTCTAACCATACCCCTTCATAAAACACTAACTCCTAAGCGCTAACCCTAACACTAACCAAAAACCCTAATCACTAATCCCTAACCCTAACGCTTAACCTTTACCCAAACCGTTAAACCTCACCTTAAATCTTAACCCTGACCTTAACCTTAACCTTTAACTCTAAGCCTAACCCTTAACCCTACAGGAAGGAAGACCCTTAATGCTAATGGGATCCCTTATCCCTAACCCTAACACTACAGCTAAAAATAACCCTAACCTTGGATCCTTAAACCTAATCCCTAACACTTACTTTAACCCCGAACCCTAACCCTAATCCTAAGCATTCAACCTAACACTATCTCTTAACCCTAACGCTAGCCCTTACCCTAACGCCTAGATCTAACCCTAAATCTAACCTACCGCCTAATCCTAACCTTAAGCCCTAATGCTAACACTAACCCTGAACCCTAAACCTACCCGTAACCCTTAACACTAACCCTATCCGTGAACCTAAACCCTGACCCTAACCATTACCCGCACCCAAGCATTTAACCCTGACCCTAACCCTAATCCTTAATGCTAACCCTAACACTAAACCCTAACCCTAAGCCCAACACTTAACCCTAAACCTATCCCTTAACCCTAACCCTAACCCTGCCCCTAATGCTAACCCCTAAACATAACCCTAACCGTGACCAATAAACCTAACCCTAACCTCTAACACAAACCATAGCACATAACTCTAACCCTAAAGCTAACCCTAACCCTAACCCTCACCCCTAACTCATAACCTTAACACTGAGCGTTTACTCTCATGCTAACCTTTAATCCTAACCCTAATCCTAATCTTCAACCCTAAACCTAACACTTAACCCTAACCCTGTACCAAACCCTAATCCCTCATCTTAACCCTAACCGTAAACCTCAACCCTAAACCAAAGTGTAACCGTTAAACCTAAGAGTAACCTTTAACCCTAACCCTATTCCCTAACCCTAAGCCCTCACCCTAACACTAAACTTCATCCTTAACCCTAACCATAATCCTAACCCTAAATCTAATTCTCAGACTTCTTGCTTTCTTAGAGTTTAGAAAGCCTGCAATCCTCCCATGCCATGCGTGAAAGGAGGCTCTACCACTGCGTCCTGCATGAAACCCACGGGCCCATACCCAGAGTATGATAGAGTGGGTTCCCGGGTACAATCCCAGCCCCCTAAACTCCCCCCGCCCGTCTAATGCAGACAGGGCCCGTGCGCTAAGCATAAACAATACCTTTAACAGATAACCCTAACCCTGAACATAACACCCAACCCTGTTCCTATTTCTCCCCTTAACACGTAAACCTCACCGTGCGCCTAACTTTAACCTCTTATCCTAACGTTAATGCATAACCCATTTCCTGAGAACAACCCCTATCCCATAATTCTAACCCTATCTCCTAGTCATCACTGTGACACCTAATCCCTAAAGCTAATTCTAAACCGCTAACCCTAACCGTAACCCTACCTACAACCCTAACACTGACAGTAATCCGTATTTCTAACCCCAACGCTAGGCCTAACAAAAACCCTAACCCTTGACCCTAACCCTTCACCCTAACCCCTAAGTCTTACCCTAACCCTTAACCCTAATCCTAATCCTAACCATTAAACCTAACCCTAGCTCTTAAAGCTAACCCTAAACCTTACCCTCACGACTAGACCTAACCCTGACACTAACCTAACACCTAACGCTAACCAGAAACCCTAAAGCTAACGCTGAACCCTATCCCTAACCCTAGCAGTAAACTTTAACCCTAAACCTAAGCCCAACCCGTAACCCTAATCCTATCCTTTTACCCTAAAACTAACCCCTAAACCTAACCCCTATACCTCACCCTAACTCTTACCCAAATCCTAATTCTAACCATACCCCTTCATAAAACACTAACTCCTAACCGCTAACGCTAACACTAACCAAAAACCCTAATGAGTAATCTCTAACCCTAACGCTTAACCTTTACCCTAACCGTTAACCCTCACCCTAAATCTTAACACTGACCCTAACCTTAACCTTTAACTCTAAGCCTAACCCTTAACCCTGCAGTAAGGAAGACCCTTAATGCTAATGGGATCCCTTATGCCTAACCCTAAAACTACAGCTAAAAATAACCCTAACCTTTGATCCTTAAACCTAACCCCTAACACTTACTTTAACCCCAAACCCTAACCCTAATCCTAAGCATTAAACCTAACCCTATCTCTTAACCCTAACGCTAGCCCTTACCCTAACGCCTAGATCTAACCCTAAATATAACCTACCGCCTAATCCAAAACTTAAGACCTAATGCTAACTCTAACCCTAAACCCTCAACCTACCCGTAACCCTTAACACTAACCCTATCCGTCAACCTTAACCCTGACCCTAACCATTACCCACACCCAAGCATTTAACCCTGACCCTAACCCTAATCCTTAATGCTAACCTTAACACTAAACCCTAACCCTAAGCCCAAAACTTAACCCTAATCCTATACCTTAACCCTAAGCCTAACCCTAACCCTAATGCTACCCCCTAAACGTAACCCTAACCGTGACCAGTAAACCTATCCCTAACCTCTAACACAAACCATAGCACATAACTCAAACCCTGAAACTAACCCTAACCCTAGCTCTTAAATCTAACCCTAAACCTTACCCTCACGACTAGACCTAACCCTGACACTAACCTAACACCTAACCCTAACCAGAACCCCTAAAGCTAACCCTGAACCCTATCCCTAACCCCAGCAGTAAACTTTAACCCTAACCAAAGCCCAACCCGTAACCCTAATCCTATCCTTTTACCCTAAAACTAACCCCTAAACCTAACCCCTATACCTCACCCTAACTCTAACCCCAATCCTAATTCTAACCATACCCCTTCATAAAACACTAACTCCTAACCCCTAACCCTAACACTAACCAAAACCCTAATCACTAATCCCTAACCCTAACGCTTAACCTTTACCCTAACCGTTAACCCTCACCCTAAATCTTAACACTGACCCTAACCTTAACCTTTAACTCTAAGCCTAACCATTAACCCTAGAGTATAGAAGACCCTTAATGCTAATGGGAACCCTTATCCCTAACCCTAACACTACAGCTAAAAATAACCCTAACCTTGGATCCTTAAACCTAACCCCTAACACTTACTTTAACCCCAAACCCTGACCCTACTCCTAAGCAATAAACCTAACCCTATCTCTTAAGCCTAACGCTAGCCCTTACCCTAACGCCTAGATCTAACCCTAAATCTAACCTACCGCCTAATCCTAACCTTAAGCCCTAATGCTAACACTAACCCTGAACCCTAAACCTACCCGTAACCCTTAACACTAACCCTATCCGTGAACCTTAACCCTGACCCTAACCATTACCTGCACCCAAGCATTTAACCCTGACCCTAACCCTAAACCTTAATGCTAACCTTAACACTAAACCCTAAACCTAAGCCCAACACTTAACCCTAATCCTATCCCTTAACCCTAACCCTAACCCTAACCCTAATGCTAACCCCTAAACGTAACCCTAACCGTGACCAGTAAACCTAACCCTAACCTCTAACACAAACCATAGCACATAACTCTAACCCTAAAATTAACCCTAACCCTAACCCTAACCCTTAACCCTGCAGTAAGGAAGACCCTTAATGCTAATGGCATCCCTTATCCCTAACCCTAACACTACAGCTAAAAATAACCCTAACCTTGGATCCTTAAACCTAACCCCTAACACTTACTTTAACCCCAAACCCTAACCCTAATCCTAAGCATTAAACCTAACCCGATCTCTTAACCCTAACGCTAGCCCTTACCCTAACGTCTAGATCTAACCCTAAATCTAACCAATCGCCTAATCCTAACCTTAAGCCCTAATGCTAACACTAACCCTGAACCGTAAACCTACCCGTAACCCTTAACACTAACCCTATCCGTGAACCTTAACCCTGACCCTAACCATTACCCGCACCCATGCAATTAACCATGACCCTAACCCTAATCCTTAATGCTAACCCTAACACTAAACCATAACCCTAAGCCCAACACTTATCCCTAATCCTATCCCTTAACCCTAACCCTAACCCTAATGCTACCCCCTAAACGTAACCCTCACCGTTACCAGTAAACCTAACCCTAACCTCTAACACAAACCATAGCACATAACTCTAACCCTAAAATTAACCCTAACCCTAACCCTAACCCTAAACCCTAACTCTTAACATTAACAGTAAGCGTTAACTCTCACGCTAACCTTTAATCCTAACCCTAATCCTAATCTTCAATCCTAAACCTAACACTTAACCCTAACTCTGTACCAAACCCTAACCCCTCATCTTAACCCTAACCGTAAACCTCAACCCTAAACCAAAGTGTAACCGTTAAACCTAAGAGTAACCTTTAACCCTAACCCTAAGCCCTAACCCTAAGCCCTCACCCTAACACTAAACTTCATCCTTAACCCTAACCAGAATCCTAACCCTAAATCTAATTCTCAGACTTCTTGCTTTCTTAGAGTTTAGAAAGCCTGCAATCCTCCCATGCCATGCGTGAAAGGAGGCTCTACCACTGTGTCCTGCATGAAACCCACGGGCCCATACCCAGAGTATGATAGAGTGGGTTCCCGGGTACAATCCCAGCCCCCTAAACTTCCCCCGCCCGCCTAATGCAGACAGGGCCCGTGCGCTAAGCATAAACAATACCTTTAACAGATAACCCTAACCCTGAACATAACACCCAACCCTGTTCCTATTTCTCCCCTTAACATGTAAACCTCACCGTGCGCCTAACTTTAACCTCTTATCCTAACTTTAATGCATAACCCATTTCCTGAGAACAACCCCTATCCCATAATTCTAACCCTATCTCCTAGTCATCACTGTGACACCTAATTCCTAACCCTAATTCTAATCCGCTAACCCTAACCGTAACCCTACCTACAACCCTAACACTGACAGTAACCCTTACTTCTAACCCCAACGCTATGCCTAACAAAAACCCTAACCCTTCACCCTAACCCTTCACCCTAACCCCTAAGCCTTACCCTAACCCTTAACCCTAATCCTAATCCTAACCATTAAACCTAACCCTAGCTCTTAAAGCTAACCCAAAACATTACCCTCAAGACTAGACCTAACCCTGACACTAACCTAACACCTAACCCTAACCAGAAGCCCTAAAGCTAACCCTGAACCCTATCCCTAACCCCAGCAGTAAACTTTAACCCTAAACCTAAGCCCAACCCGTAACCCTAATCCTATCCTTTTACCCTAAAACTAACCCCTAAACCTAACCCCTATACCTCACCCTAACTCTAACCCCAATCCTAATTCTAACCATACCCCTTCATAAAACAATAAATCCTAACCGCTAACCCTAACACTAACCAAAAACCCTAATCACTAATCCCTAACCCTAACGCTTAACCTTTACCCTGTTAATCCTCACCCTAAATCTTAACCCTGACCCTAACCTTAACCTTTAACTCTAAGCCTAACCCTTAACCCTACAGGAAGGAAGACCCTTAATGCTAATGGGATCCCTTATCCCTAACCCTAACACTACAGCTAAAAATAACCCTAACCTGGGATCCTTAAAACTAACCCCTAACACTTACTTTAACCCCAAACCCTAACCCTAATCCTAAGCATTAAACCTAACCCAATCTCTTACCCCTAACGCTAGCCCTTACCCTAACGCCTAGATCTAACCCTAAATCTAACCTATCGCCTAATCCTAACCTTAAGCCCTAATGCTAACACTAACCCTGAACCGTAAACCTACCCGTAACCCTTAACACTAACCCTATCCGTGAACCTAAACTCTGACCCTAACCATTACCCGCACCCAAGCATTTAACCCTGACCCTAACCCTCATCCTTAATGCTAACCTTAACACTAAACCCTAACCCTAAGCCAAACACTTAACCCTAATCCTATCCCTTAAACCTAACCCTAACCCTAACCCTAATGCTAACCCCTAAACGTAACCCTAACCATGACCAGTAAACCTAACCCTAACCTCTAACACAAACCATAGCACATAACCCTAAACCTAAAACTAACCCGAACCCTAACCCTAAACCCTAACTCTTAACCTTAACCCTAAGCGTTAACTCTCACGCTAACCTTTAATCCTAACCCTAATCCTAATCTTCAACCCTAAACCTAAAAATTAACCCTAACCCTGTACCAAACCCTAATCCCTCATCTTAACCCTAACCGTAAACCTCAACCCTAAACCAAAGTTTAACCGCTAAACCTAAGAGTAACCTTTAACCCTAACCCTAATCCCTAACCCTAAGCCCTCACCCTAACACTAAACTTCATCCTTAACCCTAACCAGAATCCTAACCCTAAATCTAATTGTCAGACTTCTTGCTTTCTTAGAGTTTAGAAAGCCTGCAATCCTCCCATGCCATGCGTGAAAGGAAGCTCTACACTGTGTCCTGCATGAAACCCACGGGCCCATACCCAGAGTATGATAGAGTGGGTTCCCGGGTACAATCCCAGCCCCCTAAACTCCCCCCGCCCGCCTAATGCAGACAGAGCCCGTGCGCTAAGCATAAACAATACCTTTAACAGATAACCCTAACCCTGAACATAACACCCAACCCTGTTCCTATTTCTCCCCTTAACACGTAAACCTCACCGTGCGCCTAACTTTAACCTCTTATCCTAACGTTAATGCATAACCCATTTCCTGAGAACAACCCCTATCCCATAATCCTAACCCTATCTCCTAGTCATCACTGTGACACCTAATCCCTAACCCTAATTCTAAACCGCTAACCCTAACCGTAACCCTACCTAGAACCCTAACACTGACAGTAACCCTTACTTCTAACCCCAACGCTATGTCTAACAAAAACCCTAACCCTTGACCCTAACCCTTCACCCTAACCCCTAAGCCTTACCCTAAACCTTAACCCTAATCCTAATCCTAACCATTAAACCTAACCCTAGCTCTTAAAGCTAACCCTAAACCTTACCCTCACGACTAGACCTAACCCTGACACTAACCTAACACCTAACACTAACCAGAACCCCTAAAGCTAACCCTGAACCCTATCCCTAACCCTAGCAGTAAATTTTAACCCTAAACCTAAGCCCAACCCGTAACCCTAATCCTATCCTTTTACCCTAAAACTAACCCCTAAACCTAACCCCTATACCTCACCCTAACTCTAACCCCAATCCTAATTCTAACCATACCCCTTCATAAAACACTAATTCCTAACCGCTAACGCTAACACTAACCAAAAACCCTAATCACTAATCCCTAACCCTAACGCTTAACCTTTACCCTAACCGTTAACCCTCACCCTAAATCTTAACACTGACCCTAACCTTAACCTTTAACTCTAAGCCTAACCCTTAACCCTACAGTAAGGAAGACCCTTAATGCTAATGGGATCCCTTATCCCTAACCCTAACACTACAGCTAAAAATAACCCTAACCTTGGATCCTTAAACCTAACCCCTAATACTTACTTTAACCCTAAACCCTAACCCTAATCCTAAGCATTAAACCTAACCCTATCTCTTAACCCTAACGCTAGCCCTTACCCTAACGCCTAGATCTAACCCTAAATCTAACCTACCGCCTAATCCTAACCTTAAGCCCTAATGCTAACACTAACCCTGAACCCTAAACCTACCCGTAACCCTTAACACTAACCCTATCCGTGAACCTTAACCCTGACCCTAACCATTAACTGCACCCAAGCATTTAACCCTGACCCTAACCCTAAACCTTAATGCTAACCTTAACACTAAACCCTAAACCTAAGACCAACACTTAACCCTAATCCTATCCCTTAACCCTAACCCTAACCCTAACCCTAATGCTAACCCCTAAACGTAACCCTAACCGTGACCAGTAAACCTAACCCTAACCCCTAACACAAACCATAGCACATAACTCTAACCCTAAAATTAACCCTAACCCTAACCCTAACCCTAAACCCTAACTCTTAACATTAACAGTAAGCGTTAACACTCACGCTAACCTTTAATCCTAACCCTAATCCTAATCTTCAACCCTAAACCTAACACTTAACCCTAACTCTGTACCAAACCCTAACCCCTCATCTTAACCCTAACCGTAAACCTCAACCCTAAACCAAAGTGTAACCGTTAAACCTAAGAGTAACCTTTAACCCTAACCCTAAGCCCTAACCCTAAGCCCTCACCCTAACACTAAACTTCATCCTTAACCCTAACCAGAATCCTAACCCTAAATCTAATTCTCAGACTTCTTGCTTTCTTAGAGTTTAGAAAGACTGCAATCCTCCCATGCCATGCGTGAAAGGAGGCTCTACCACTGTGTCCTGCATGAAACCAATGGGCCCATACCCAGAGTATGATAGAGTGGGTTCCCGGGTACAATCCCAGCCCCCTAAACTCCCCCCGCCCGCCTAATGCAGACAGGGCCCGTGCGCTAAGCATAAACAATACCTTTAACAGATAACCCTAACCCTGAACATAACACCCAACCCTGTTCCTATTTCTCCCCTTAACACGTAAACCTCACCGTGCGCCTAACCTTAACCTCTTATCCTAACTTTAATGCATAACCCATTTCCTGAGAACAACCCCTATCCCATAATTCTAACCCTATCTCCTAGTCATCACTGTGACACCTAATTCCTAACCCTAATTCTAATCCGCTAACCCTAACCGTAACCCTACCTACAACCCTAACACTGACAGTAACCCTTACTTCTAACCCCAACGCTATGCCTAACAAAAACCCTAACCCTTGACCCTAACCCTTCACCCTAACCCCTAAGCCTTACCCTAACCCTTAACCCTAATCCTAATCCTAACCATTAAACCTAACCCTAGCTCTTAAAGCTAACCCTAAACTTTACCCTCACGACTAGACCTAACCCTGACACTAACCTAACACCTAACCCTAACCAGAACCCCTAAAGCTAACCCTGAACCCTATCCCTAACCCCAGCAGTAAACTTTAACCCTAACCAAAGCCCAACCCGTAACCCTAATCCTATCCTTTTACCCTAAAACTAACCCCTAAACCTAACCCCTATACCTCACCCTAACTCTAACCCCAATCCTAATTCTAACCATACCCCTTCATAAAACACTAACTCCTAACCCCTAATCCTAACACTAACCAAAAACCCTAATCACTAATCCCTAACCCTAACGCTTAACCTTTACCCTAACCGTTAACCCTCACCCTAAATCTTAACACTGACCCTAACCTTAACCTTTAACTCTAAGCCTAACCATTAACCCTAGAGTATGGAAGACCCTTAATGCTAATGGGATCCCTTATCCCTAACCCTAACACTACAGCTAAAAATAACCCTAACCTTGGATCCTTAAACCTAACCCCTAACACTTACTTTAACCCCAAACCCTAATCCTAATCCTAAGCATTAAACCTAACCCTATCTCTTAACCCTAACGCTAGCCCTTACCCTAACGCCTAGATCTAACCCTAAATCTAACCTACCGCCTAATCCTAACCTTTAGCCCTAATGCTAACACTAACCCTGAACCCTAAACCTACCCGTAACCCTTAACACTAACCCTATCCGTGAACCTTAACCCTGACCCTAACCATTACCCTCACCCAAGCATTTAACCCTGACCGTAACCCTAATCCTTAATGCTAACATTAACACTAAACCCTAACCCTAAGCCCAACACTTATCCCTAATCCTATCCCTTAACTCTAACCCTAACCGTAATGCTACCCCCTAAACGTAACCCTAACCGTGACCAGTAAACCTAACCTTAACCTCTAACACAAACCATAGCACATAACTCTAACCCTAAAACTAACCCTATCCCTAACCCTAAGCCTAATCCCTAACTCTTAACCTTAACCCTAAGCGTTAACTCTCACGCTAACCTTTAATCCTAACCCTAATCCTAATCTTCAACCCTAAACCTAACACTTAACCCTAAACCTGTACCAAACCCTAACACCTCATCTTAACCCTAACCGTAAACCTCAACCCTAAACCAAAGTGTAACCGTTAAACCTAAGACTAACCTTTAACCCTAACCCTAATCCCTAACCCTAAGCCCTCACCCTAACACTAAACTTCATCCTTAACCCTAACCAGAATCCTAACCCTAAATCTAATTCTCAGACTTCTTGCTTTCTTAGAGTTTAGAAAGCCTGCAATCCTCCCATGCCATGCGTGAAAGGAGGCTCTACCACTGTGTCCTGCATGAAACCCACGGGCCCATACCCAGAGTATGATAGAGTGGGTTCCCGGGTACAATCCCAGCCCCCTAAACTCCCCCCGCCCGCCAAATGCAGACAGGGCGCGTGCGCTAAGCATAAACAATACCTTTAACAGATAACCCTAACCCTGAACATAACACCCAACCCTGTTCCTATTTCTCCCCTTAACACGTAAACCTCACCGTGCGCCTAACTTTAACCTCTTATCCTAACGTTAATGCATAACCCATTTCCTGAGAACAACCCCTATCCCATAATTCTAACCCTATCTCCTAGTCATCACTGTGACACCTAATCCCTAACCCTAATTCTAAACCGCTAACCCTAACCGTAACCCTACCTACAACCCTAACACTGACAGTAACCCTTACTTCTAACCCCAACGCTATGCCTAACAAAAACCCTAACCCTTGACCCTAACCCTTCACCCTAACCCCTAAGCCTTACCCTAACCCTTAACCCTAATCCTAATCCTAACCATTAAACCTAACCCTAGCTCTTAAAGCTAACCCTAAACCTTACCCTCACGACGAGACCTAACCCTGACACTAACCTAACACCTAACCCTAACCAGAACCCCTAAAGCTAACCCTGAACCCTATCCCTAACCCTAGCAGTAAATTTTAACCCTAAACCTAAGCCCAACCAGTAACCCTAATCCTATCCTTTTACGCTAAAACTAACCCCTAAACCTAACCCCTATACCTCACCCAAATCTAACCCCAATCCTAATTCTAACCATACCCCTTCATAAAACACTAACTCCTAACCGCTAACCCTAACACTAACCAAAAACCCTAATCACTAATCCCTAACCCTAACGCTTAACCTTTACCCTAACCATTAACCCTCACCCTAAATCTTAACACTGACCCTAACCTTAACCTTTAACTCTAAGCCTAACCCTTAACCCTACAGTAAGGAAGACCCTTAATGCTAATGGGATCCCTTATCCCTAACCCTAACACTACAGCTAAAAATAACCCTAACCTTGGATCCTTAAACCTAACCCCTAATACTTACTTTAACCCTAAACCCTAACCCTAATCCTAAGCATTAAACCTAACCCTATCTCTTAACCCTAACGCTAGCCCTTACCCTAACGCCTAGATCTAACCCTAAATCTAAACTACCGCCTAATCTTAACCTTAACCCCTAATGCTAACTCTAACCCTGAACCCTAAACCTACCCGTAACCCTTAACACTAACCCTATCCGTGAACCTTAACCCTGACCCTAACCATTACCCGCACCCAAACATATAACCCTGACCCTAACCCTAATCCTTAATGCTAACCCTAACATTAAACCCTACCCTAAGCCCAGCACTTAACCCTATTCCTATCCCTTAACCCTAACCCTAACCCTAATGTTAACCCCTAAACGTAATCATAACCGTCACCAGTAAACCTAACCCTAACCTCTAACACAAACCATAGCACATAACTCTAACCCTAAAACTAACCCTAACCCTAACCCTAACCCTAAATCCTAACTCTTAACCTTAACCCTAAGCGTTAACTCTCACGCTAACCTTTAATCCTAACCCTAATCCTAATCTTCAACCCTAAACCTAACACTTAACCCTAACCCTGTACCTAACCCTAACCCTTCATCTTAACCCTAACCGTAAACCTCAACCCGAAACCAAAGTGTAACCGTTAAACCTAAGAGTAACCTTTAACCCTAACCCTAATCCCTAACCCTAAGCCCTCACCCTAACACTAAACTTCATCCTTAACCTTAACCATAATCCTAACCCTAAATCTAATTCTCAGACTTCTTGCTTTCTTAGAGTTTAGAAAGCCTGCAATCCTCCCATGCCATACGTGAAAGGAGGCTCTACCACTGTGTCCTGCATGAAACTCACGGGCCCATAACCAGAGTATGATAGAGTGGGTTCCCGGGTACAATCCCAGCCCCCTAAACTCCCCCCGCCCGCCTAATGCAGACAGGGCCCGTGCGCTAAGCATAAACAATACCTTTAACAGATAACCCTAACCCTGAACATAACACCCAACCCTGTTCCTATTTCTCCCCTTAACACGTAAACCTCACCGTGCGCCTAACTTTAACCTCTTATCCTAACGTTAATGCATAACCCATTTCCTGAGAACAACCCCTATCCCATAATTCTAACCCTATCTCCTAGTCATCACTGTGACACCTAATCCCTAACCCTAATTCTAAACCGCTAACCCTAACCGTAACCCTACCTACAACCCTAACACTGACAGTAACCCTTACTTCTAACCCCAACGCTATGCCTAAGAAAAACCCTAACCCTTGACCCTAACCCTTCACCCTAACCCCTAAGCCTTACCCTACCCCTTAATCCTAATCCTAATCCTAACCATTAAACCTAACCCTAGCTCTTAAAGCTAACCCTAAACCTTAGCCTCACGACTAGACCTAACGCTGACACTAACCTAACACCTAACCCTAACCAGAACCCCTAAAGCTAACCCTGAACCCTATCCCTAACCCTAGCAGTAAACTTTAACCCTAAACCTAAGCCCAACCCGTAACCCTAATCCTATCCTTTTACCCTAAAACTAACCCCTAAACCTAACACCTATACCTCACTCTAACTCTAACCCCAATCCTAATTCTGACCATACCCCTTCATAAAACACTAACTCCTAACTGCTAACCCTAACATTAACCAAAAACCCTAATTACTAATCACTAACCCTAACGCTTAACCTTTACCCTAACCGTTAACCCTCACCCTAAATCTTAACACTGACCCTAACCTTAACCTTTAACTCTAAGCCTAACCCTTAACCCTACAGTAAGGAAGACCCTTAATGCTAATGGGATCCCTTATTCCTAACCCTAACACTACAGCCAAAAATAACCCTTACCTTTGATCCTTTAACCTAACCCCTAAAACTTACTTTATCCCCAAACCCTAACCCTAATCCTAAGCATTAAACCTAACCCTATCTCTTAACCCTAACGCTAGCCCTTACCCTAACGCATAGATCTAACCCTAAATCTAACCTACCGCCTAATCCTAACCTAAAGCCCTAATGCTAACTCTAACCCTGAACCCTAAACCTACCCGTAACACTTAACACTAACCCTATCCGTGAACCTTAATCCTGACCCTAACCATTACCCGCACCCAAGCATTTAACCCTGACCCTAACACTAATACTTAATGATAACCCTAACACTAAACCCTAACACTAAACCCAACACTTAACCCTAATCCTATCCCTTAACCCTAAACCTAACCCTAACCCCAATGCTAACCCCTAAACGTAACCCTAACTGTGACAAGTAAAACTAACCCTAACCTCTAACACACACCATAGCACATAACTCTAACCCTAAAACGAACCCTAACCCTAACCCTAACCTTAAACCCTAACTCTTAACCTTAACCCTAAGCGTTAACTCTCACGCTAACCTTTAATCCTAACCCTAATCCTAATCTTCAACCCTAAACCTAACACTTAACCCTAACCGTGTACCAAACCCTAACCCCTCATCTTAATCCTAACCGTAAACCTCAACCCTAAACCAAAGTGTAACCGTTAAACCTAAGAGTAACCTTTAACCCTAACCCTAATCCCTAACCCTAAGCCCTCACCCTAACACTAAACTTAATCCTTAACCCTAACCATAATCCTAACCCTAAATCTGATTCTCAGACTTCTTGCCTACTTAGAGTTTAGAAAGCCTGCAATCCTCCCATGCCATGCGTGAAAGGAGGCTCTACCACTGTGTCCTGCATGAAACCCACGGGCCCATACCCAGAGTATGATAGAGTGGGTTACCGGGTACAATCCCAGCCCCCTAAACTCCCCCCGCCCGCCTAATGCAGACAGGGCCCGTGCGCTAAGCATAAACAATATCTTTAACAGATAAAACTAACCCTGAACATAACACCCAACCCTGTTCCTATTTCTCCCCTTAACACGTAAACCTCACCGTGCGCCTAACTTTAACCTCTTATCCTAACGTTAATGCATAACCCATTTCCTGAGAACAACCCCTATCCCATAATTCTAACCCTATCTCCTAGTCATCACTGTGACACCTAATCCCTAACCCTAATTCTAAACCGCTAACCCTACCCTGAACCCTACCTACAACCCTAACACTGACAGTAACCCTTACTTGTAACCCCAACGCTATGCCTAACAAAAACCCTAACCCTTGACCCTAACCCTTCACCCTAACCCCTAAGCCTTACCCTAACCCTTAACCCTAATCCTAATCCTAACCATTAAACCTAACCCTAGCTCTTAAAGCTAACCCTAAACCTTACCCTCACGACTAGACCTAACCCTGACACTAACCTAACACCTAACCCTAACCAGAACCCCTAAAGCTAACCCTAAACCCTATCCCTAACCCTAGCAGTAAACTTTAACCCTAAACCTAAGCCCATCCCGTAACCCTAATCCTATCCTTTTAGCCTAAAACAAACCCCTAAACCTAACACCTATACCTCACCCTAACACTAACCTCAATCCTAATTCTAACCATACCCTTTCATAAAACACTAACTCCTAACCGCTAACCCTAACACTAACCAAAAACCCTAATCACTAATCCCTAACCCTAACGCTTAACCTTTACTCTAACCGTTAACCCTCACCCTAAATCTTAACACTGACCCTAACCTTAAACTTTAAGTCTAAGCCTAACCCTTAACCCTACAGTAAGGAAGACCCTTAATGCTAATGGGATCCCTTATCCAAAACCCTAACACTACAGCTAAAAATAACCCTAACCTTTGATCCTTAAACCTAACCCCTAACACTTACTTTAACCCCAAACCCTAACCCTAATCCTAAGCATTAAACCTAAACCTATCTCTTAACCCTAACGCTAGCCCTTACCCTAACGCCTAGATCTAACCCTAAATATAACCTACCGCCTAATCCTAACCTTAAGCCCTAATGCTAACTCTAACCCTGAACCCTAAACCTACGCGTAACCCTTAACACTAACCCTATCCGTGAACCTTAACCCTGACCCTAACCATTACCCGCACCCAAACATTTAACCCTGACCCTACCCCTAATCCTTAATAATAACCCTAACACTGAACCCTAACCCAAAGCCCAACACTTAACACTAAACCTATCCATTAACCCTAACCCTAACCCTAACCCTAACCCTAATGCTAACCCCTAAACTTAACCCTAACCGTCACCAGTAAACCTAAACCCTAACCCTAACTCTTAACCTTAACCCTAAGCGTTAACTCTCATGCTAATCTTTAATCCTAACCCTAATCCTAATCTTCAACCCTAAACCTAACACTTAACCCTAACCCTGTACCTAACCCTAACCCCTCATCTTAACCCTAACCGTAAACCTCAACCCTAAACCAAAGTGTAACTGTTAAACCTAAGAGTAACCTTTAACCCTAACCCTAATCCCTAACCCTAAGCCCTCACCCTAACACTAAACTTCATCCTTAACCCTAACCATAATCCTAACCCTAAATCTAATTCTCAGACTTCTTGCTTTCTTAGAGTTTAGGAAGAGTGCAATCCTCCCATGAGATGCGTGAAAGGAGGCTCTACCACTGTGTCCTGCATGAAACCCACGGGCCCATACCCAGAGTATGATAGAGTGGGTTCCCGGGTACAATCCCAGCCCCCTAAACTCCCCCCGCCCGCCTAATGCAGACAGGGCCCGTGCGCTAAGCATAAACAATACCTTTAACAGATAACCCTAACCCTCAACATAACACCCAACCCTGTTCCTATTTCTCCCCTTAACACGTAAACCTCACCGTGCGCCTAACTTTAACCTCTTATCCTAACGTTAATGCATAACCCATTTCCTGAGAACAACCCCTATCCCATAATTCTAACCCTATCTCCTAGTCATCACTGTGACACCTAATCCCTAACCCTAATTCTAAACCGCTAACCCTAACTGTAACCCTACCTACAACCCTAACACTGACAGTAACCCTTACTTCTAACCCCAACGCTATGCCTAACAAAAACCCTAACCCTTGACCCTAACCCTTCACCCTAACCCCTAAGCCTTACCCTAACCCTTAACCCTAATCCTAATCCTAACCATTAAACGTAACCCTAGCTCTTAAAGCTAACCCTAAACCTTACCCTCACGACTAGACCTAACCCTGACACTAACCTAACACCTGACCCTAACCAGACCCCTAAAGCTAACCCTGAACCCTATCCCTAACCCTAGCAGTAAACTTTAACCCTAAACCTAAGTCCAACCCGTAACCCTAATCCTATCCTTTTGCCCTAAACCTAACCCCTATGCTTCACCCTAACTCTCACCCCAATCCTAATTCTAACCTTACCCCTTCATAAAACACTAACTCCTAACCGCTAACCCTAACACTAACCAAAAACCCTAATCACTAATCCCTAACCCTAACGCTTAACCTTTACCCTAACCGTTAACCCTCACCCCAAATCTTAACACTGACCCTAACCTTAACCTTTAACTCTAAGCCTAACCCTTAACCCTACAGTAAGGAAGACCCTTAATGCTAATGGGATCCCTTATCCCTAACCCTAACACTACAGCTAAAAATAACCCTAACCTTGGATCCTTAAACCAAACCCCTAACACTTACTTTAACCCCAAACCCTAACCCTAATCCTAAGCATTAAACCTAACCCTATCTCTTAACCCTAAAGCTAGCCCTTACTCGAACGCCTAGATCTAACCCTAATTCTAACCTACCGCCTAATCCTAACCTTAAGCCCTAATGCTAACTCTAACCCTGAACCCTAAACCTACCCGTAACCCTTAACACTAACCCTATCCGTGAACCTTAACCCTGACCCTAACCATTACCCGCACCCAAGCATTTAACCCTGACCCTACCCCTAATCCTTAATGATAACCCTAACACTAAACCCTCACCCTACTCCCAACACTTAACCCTAATCCTATCCCTTAACCCTAACCCTAATGCTAACCCCTAAACGTAATCCTCACCGTTACCAGTAAACCTAACCCTAACCTCTAACACAAACCATAGCACATAACTCTAACCCTAAAACGAACCCTAAAGCTAACCCTAACCCCTAACTCTTAAGCTTAACACTAAGCGTTAACTCCCTCGCTAACCTTTAATCCTAACCCTAATCCTAATCTTCAACCCTAAACCTAACACTTAACCCTAACCCTGTACCAAACCCTAACCCCTCATCTTAACCCTAACCATAAACCTCAACCCTAAACCAAAGTGTAACCGTTAAACCTAAGGGTAACCTTTAAACCTAACCCTAATCCCTAACCCTAAGCCCTCACCCTAACACTAAACTTCATCCTTAACCCTAACCATAATCCTAACCCTAAATCTAATTCTCAGACTTCTTGCTTTCTTAGAGTTTAGAAAGCCTGCAATCCTCCCATGCCATGCGTGAAAGGAGGCTCTACCACTGCGTCCTGCATGAAACCCACGGGCCCATACCCAGAGTATGATAGAGTGGGTTCCCGGGTACAATCGCAGCCCCCTAAACTCCCCCCACCCGCCTAATGCAGACAGGGCCCGTGCGCTAAGCATAAACAATACCTTTAACAGATAACCCTAACCCTGAACATAACACCCAACCCTGTTCCTATTTCTCCCCTTAACACGTAAACCTCACCGTGCGCCTAACTTTAACCTCTTATCCTAACGTTAATGCATAACCCATTTCCTGAGAACAACCCCTATCCCATAATTCTAACCCTATCTCCTAGTCATCACTGTGACACCTAATCCCTAACCCTAATTCTAAACCGCTAACCCTAACCGTAACCCTACCTACAACCCTAACACTGACAGTAACCCTTACTTCTAACCCCAACGCTATGCCTAACAAAAACCCTAACCCTTGACCCTAACCCTTCACCCTAACCCCTAAGCCTTACCCTAACCCTTAACCCTAATCCTAATCCTAACCATTAAACCTAACCCTAGCTCTTAAAGCTAACCCTAAACCTTACCCTCACGACTAGACCTAACCCTGACACTAACCTAACACCTGACCCTAACCAGACCCCTAAAGCTAACCCTGAACCCTATCCCTAACCCTAGCAGTAAACTTTAACCCTAAACCTAAGCCCAACCCGTAACCCTAATCCTATCCTTTTATCCTAAACCTAACCCCTATACATCACCCTAACTCTAACCCCAATAATAATTCTAACCATACACCTTCATAAAACACTAACTCCTAACCGCTAACACTAACACTAACCAAAATCCCTAATCACTAATCCCTAACCCTAACGCTTAACCTTTACCCTAACCGTTAACCCTACCCCAAATCTTAACACTGACCCTAACCTTAAACTTTAACTCTAAGCCTAACTCTTAACCCTACAGTAAGGAAGACCCTTAATGCTAATGGGATCCCTTATCCCTAACCCTAACACTACAGCTAAAAGTAACCCTAACCTTGGATCCTTAAACCCAACCCCTAACACTTACTTTAACCCCAAACCCTAACCCTAATCCTAAGCATTAAACCTAACCCTATCTCTTAACCCTAACGCTAGCCCTTACCCTAACGCCTAGATCTAAACCTAAATCGAACCTACCGCCTAATCCTAACCTTAAGCCCTAATGCTAACTTTAACCCTGAACCCTAAACCTACCCGTAACCCTTAACACTAACCCTATCCGTCAACCTTAACCCTGACCCTAACCATTACCCGCACCCAAGCATTTAACCCTGACCCTAACCCTAATCCTTAATGATAACCCTAACACTAAACCCTAACCCTAAGCCCAACACTTATCCCTAATCCTATCCCTTAACCCTAACCCTAATGCTAACCCCTAAACGTAACCCTCACCGTGACCAGTAAACCTAACCCTAACCTCTAACACAAACCATAGCACATAACTCTAACCCTAAAACGAACCCTAAACCTAACCCTAACCCCTAACTCTTAAGGTTAACCCTAAGGGTTAACTCTCACGCTAACCTTTAATCCTAACCCTAATCCTAATCTTCAACCCTAAACCTAACACTTAACCCTAACCCTGTACCATAACCTAACCCCTCATCTTAAACCTAACCGTAAACCTCAACCCTAAAAAAAAGTGTAACCGTTAAACCTAAGATTAAACTTTAACCCTAACCCTAAGCCCTAACCCTAAGCCCTCACCCTAACACTAAACTTCATCCTTAACCCTAACCATAATCCTAACCCTAAATCTAATTCTCAGACTTCTTGCTTTCTTAGAGTTTAGAAAGCCTGCAATCCTCCCATGCCATGCGTGAAAGGAGGCTCTACCACTGTGTCCTGCATGAAACCCACGGGCCCATACCCAGAGTATGATAGAGTGGGTTCCCGGGTACAATCCCAGCCCCCTAAACTCCCCCCGCCCGCCTAATGCAGACAGGGCCCGTGCGCTAAGCATAAACAATACCTTTAACAGATAACCCTAACCCTGAACATAACACCCAACCCTGTTCCTATTTCTCCCTTTAACACGTAAACCTCCCCGTGCGCCTAACTTTAACCTCTTATCCTAACGTTAATGCATAACCCATTTCCTGAGAACAACCGCTATCCCATAATTCTAACCCTATCTCCTAGTCATCACTGTGACACCTAATCCCTAACCCTAATTCTAAACCGCTAACCCTAACCGTAACCCTACCTACAACCCTAACACTGACAGTAACCCTTACTTCTAACCCCAACGCTATGCCTAACAAAAACCCTAACCCTTGACCCTAACCCTTCACCCTAACCCCTAAGCCTTACCCTAACCCTTAACCCTAATCCTAATCCTAACCATTAAACGTAACCCTAGCTCTTAAAGCTAACCCTAAACCTTACCCTCACGACTAGACCTAACCCTGACACTAACCTAACACCTAACCCTAACCAGAACCCCTAAAGCTAACCCTGAACCCTATCCCTAACCCTAGCAGTAAACTTTAACCCTAAACCTAAGCCCAACCCGTAACCCTAATCCTATCCTTTTACCCTAAAACTAACCCCTAAACCTAACCCCTATACCTCACCCTAACTCTAACCCCAATCCTAATTCTAACCATACCCCTTCATAAAACACTAACTCCTAACCGCTAACCCTAACACTAACCAAAAACCCTAATCACTAATCCCTAACCCTAACGCTTAACCTTTACCCTAACCGTTAACCCTCACCCTAAATCTTAACACTGACCCTAACCTTAAGCTTTGACTCTAAGCCTAACCCTTAACCCTACAGTAAGGAAGACCCTTAATGCTAATGGGATCCCTTATCCCTAACCCTAACACTACAGCTAAAAATAACCCTAACCTTTGATCCTTATACCTAACCCCTAACACTTACTTTAACCCCAAACCCTAACCATAATCCTAAGCATTAAACCTAACCCTATCTCTTAACCCTAACGCTAGCCCTTACCCTAACGCCTAGATCTAACCCTAAATCTAACCTACCGCCTAATCCTAACCTTAAGCCCTAATGCTAACTCTAACCCTGTACCCTAAACCTACCCGTAACCCTTAACACTAACCCTATCCGTCAACCTAAACCCTGACCCTAACCATTACCCGCACCCAAGCATTTAACCCTGACCCTAACCCTAATCCTTAATGATAACCCTAACACTAAACCCTCACCCTACTCGCAACACTTAACCCTAATCCTATCCCTTAACCCTAACCCTAATGCTAACCCCTAAACGTAACCCTCACCGTGACCAGTAAACCTAACCCTAACCTCTAACACAAACCATAGCACATAACTCTAACCCTAAAACGAACCCTCAACCTAAGCCTAACCCCTAAA
>NW_027182832.1:1800000-1805000 GCF_041146395.1 Eulemur rufifrons | reverse complement strand
TTACCCGCACCCAAGCTTTTAACCCTGACCCTAACCCTAATCCTTAATGCTAACCCTAACACTAAACCCTAACTCTAAGCCCAACACTTATCCCTAATCCTATCCCTTAACCTTAACCTTAACCCTAATGCTACCCCATAAACGTAACCCTAACCGTGACCAGTAAACCTAACCCTAACCTCTAACACAAACCATAGCACATAACTCTAACCCTAAAACTAACCCTAACCCTAACCCTAACCCTAAACCCTAACTCTCAACCTTAACATTAAGCGTTAACTCTCACGCTAACCTTTAATCCTAACCCTAATCCTAATCTTCAACCCTAAACCTAACACTTAACCCTAACCCTGTACCAAACACTAACACCTCATCTAAACCCTAACCGTAAACCTCAACCCTAAACCAAAGTGTAACCGTTAAACCTAAGACTAACCTTTAACTCTAACCCTAATCCCTAACCCTAAGCCCTCACCCTAACACTAAACTTCATCCTTAACCCTAACCATAATCCTAACCCTAAATCTAATTCTCAGAGTTCTTGCTTTCTTAGAGTTTAGAAAGCCTGCAATCCTCCCATGCCATGCGTGAAAGGAGGCTCTACCACTGTGTCCTGCATGAAACCCACGGGCCCATACCCAGGGTATGATAGAGTGGTTTCCCGGGTACAATCCCAGCCCGCTAAACTCCCCCCGCCCGCCTAATGCAGACAGGGCCCGTGTGCTAAGCATAAACAATACCTTTAACAGATAACCCTAACCCTGAACATAACACCCAACCCTGTTCCTATTTCTCCCCTTAACACGTAAACCTCACCGTGCGCCTAACTTTAACCTCTTATCCTAACGTTAATGCATAACCCATTTCCTGAGAACAACCCCTATCCCATAATTCTAACCCTATCTCCTAGTCATCACTGTGACACCTAATCCCTAACCCTAATTCTAAACCGCTAACCCTAACCATAACCCTACCTACAACCCTAACACTGACAGTAACCCTTACTTCTAACCCCAACGCTATGCTTAACAAAAACCCTAACCCTTGACCCTATCCCTTCACCCTAACCCCTAAGCCTTACCCTAACCCTTAACCCTAATCCTAATCCTAACCATTAAACCTAACCCTAGCTCTTAAAGCTAACCCTAAACCTTACCCTCACGACTAGACCTAACCCTGACACTAACCTAACACCTAACCCTAACCAGAACCCCTAAAGCTAACCCTGAACCCTATCCCTAACCCTAGCAGTAAACTTTAACCCTAAACCTAAGCCCAACCCGTAACCCTAATCCTATCCTTTTACCCTAAAACTAACCCCTAAACCTAACCCCTATACCTCACCCTAACTCTAACCCCAATCCTAATTCTAACCATACCCCTTCATAAAACACTAACTCCTAACCGCTAACCCTAACACTAACCAAAAACCCTAATCACTAATCCCTATCCTTAACGCTTAACCTTTACCCTAACCGTTAACCCTCACCCTAAATCTTAACACTGACCCTAACCTTAACCTTTAACTCTAAGCCTAACCCTTAACCCTACAGTAAGGAAGACCCTTAATGCTAATGGGATCCCTTATCCCTAACCCTAACACTACAGCTAAAAATAACCCTAAGCTTTGATCCTTAAACCTAACCCCTAACACTTACTTTAACCCCAAACCCTAACCCTAATCCTAAGCATTAAACCTAACCCTATCTCTTAACCCTAACGCTAGCCCTTACCCTAACGCCTAGATCTAACCCTAAATCTAACCTACCCCCTAATCCTAACCTTAAGCCCTAATGCTAACTCTAACCCTGAACCCTAAACCTACCCGTAAACCTTAACACTAACCCTATCCGTGAACCTTAACCCTGACCCTAAACATTACCCGCACCCAAGCATTCAACCCTGACCCTACCCCTAATCCTTAATGATAACCCTAACACTAAACCCTAACCCTAAGCCCAACACTTATCCCTAATCCTATCCCTTAACCCTAACCCTAACCCTAATGCTACCCCCTAAACGTAACCCTAACCGTGACCAGTAAACCTAACCCTAACCTCTAACACAAACCATAGCACATAACTCTAAACCTAAAACTAACCCTAACCCTAAACCTAACCCTAAACCCTAACTCTTAACCTTAACCCTAAGCGTTAACTCTCACACTAACCTTTAATCCTAACCCTAATCCTAATCTTCAACCCTAAACCTTACACTTAACCCTAACCCTGTACCAAACCCTAACCCCTCATCTTAACCCTAACCGTAAACCTCAACCCTAAACCACAGTGGAACCGTTAAACCTAAGAGTAACCTTTAACCCTAACCCTAATCCCTAACCCTAAGCCCTCACCCTAACACTAAACTTCATCCTTAACCCTAACCATAATCCTAACCCTAAATCTAATTCTCAGACTTCTTGCTTTCTTAGAGTTTAGAAAGCCTGCAATCCTCCCATCCCATGCGTGAAAGGAGGCTCTACCACTGTGTCCTGCATGAAACCCACGGGCCCATACCCAGAGTATGATAGAGTGGGTTCCCGGGTACAATCCCAGCCCCCTAAACTCCCCCCGCCCGCCTAATGCAGACAGGGCCCGTGCGCTAAGCATAAACAATACCTTTAACAGATAACCCTAACCCTGAACATAACACCCAACCCTGTTCCTATTTCTCCCCTTAACACGTAAACCTCACCGTGCGCCTAACTTTAACCTCTTATCCTAACGTTAATGCATAACCCATTTCCTGAGAACAACCCCTATCCCATAATTCTAACCCTATCTCCTAGTCATCACTGTGACACCTAATCCCTAACCCTAATTCTGAACCGCTAACCCTAACCGTAACCCTACCTACAACCCTAACACTGACAGTAACCCTTACTTCTAACCCCAACGCTATGCCTAAAAAAACCCTAACCCTTGACCCTAACCCTTCACCCTAACCCCTAAGCCTTACCCTAACCCTTAACCCTAATCCTAATCCTAAACATTAAACCTAACCGTAGCTCTTAAAGCTAACCCTAAACCTTACCCTCACGACTAGACCTAACCCTGACACTAACCTAACACCTAACCCTAACCAGAACACCTAAAGCTAAGCCTGAACCTTATCCCTAACCCTAGCAGTAAACTTTAACCCTAAACCTAAGCCCAACCCGAAACCCTAATCCTATTCTTTGACCCTAAAACTAACCCCTAAACCTAACCCCTATACCTCACCCTAACTCTAACCCCAATCCTAATTCTAACCATACCCCTTCGTAAAACACTAACTCCTAACCGCTAACCCTAACACTAACCAAAAACCCTAATCACTAATCCCTAACCCTAACGCTTAACCTTTACCCTAACCGTTAACCCTCACCCTAAATCTTAACACTGACCCTAACCTTAACCTTTAACTCTAAGCCTAACCCTTAACCCTACAGGAAGGAAGACCCTTAATGCTAATGGGATCCCTTATCCCTAACCCTAACACTACAGCTAAAAATAACCCTAACCTTGGATCCTTAAACCTAACCCCTAACACTTACTTTAACCCCAAACCCTAACCCTAATCCTAAGAATTAAACCTAACCCTATCTCTTAACCCTAACGCTAGCCCTTACCCTAACGCCTAGATCTAACCCTAAATCTAACCTACCGCCTAATCCTAACCTTAAGCCCTAATGCTAACACTAACCCTGAACCCTAAACCTACCCGTAACCCTTAACACTAACCCTATCCGTGAACCTAAACCTGACCCTAACCATTACCCGCACCCAAGCAATTAACCCTGACCCTACCCCTAATCCTTAATGCTAACTTTAACACTAAACCCTAACCCTAAGGCCAACACTTAACCCTAATCCTATCCCTTTACCCTAACCCTAACCCTAACCCTAATTCTAACCCCTAAACGTAACCCTAACCATGACCAGTAAACCTAACCCTAACCTCTAACACAAACCATAGCACATAATTCTAAACCTAAAACTAACACTAACCCTAACCCTAAATCCTAACTCTTAACCTTAACCCTAAGCGTTAACTCTCACGCTAACCTTTAATCCTAACCCTAATCCTAATCTTCAACCCTAAACCTATCACTTAACCCTAACCCTGTACCAAACCCTAACCCCTCATCTTAACCCTAACCGTAAACCTCAACCCTAAACCAAAGTGTAACCGTTAAACCTAAGAGTAACCTTTAACCCTAACCCTAATCCCTAACCCTAAGCCCTCACCCTAACACTAAACTTCATCCTTAACCCTAACCAGAATCCTAACCCTAAATCTAATTCTGAGACTTCTTGCTTTCTTAGAGTTTAGAAAGCCTGCAATCCTCCCATGCCATGCGTGAAAGGAGGCTCTACCACTGTGTCCTGCATGAAACCCACGGGCCTATACCCAGAGTATGATAGAGTGGGTTCCCGGGTACAATCCCAGCCCCCTAAACTCCCCCCGCCCGCCTAATGCAGACAGGGCCCGTGCGCTAAGCATAAACAATACCTTTAACAGATAACCCTAACCCTGAACATAACACCCAACCCTGTTCCTATTTCTCCCCTTAACACGTAAACCTCCCCGTGCGCCTAACTTTAACCACTTATCCTAACGTTAATGCATAACCCATTTCCTGAGAACAACCCCTATCCCATAATTCTAACCCTATCTCCTAGTCATCACTGTGACACCTAATCCCTAACCCTAATTCTAAACCGCTAACCCTAACCGTAACCCTACCTACAACCCTGACACTGACAGTAACCCTTACTTCTAACCCCAACGCTATGCCTAACAAAAACCCTAAACCTTCACCCTAACCCCTAAGCCTTACCCTAACCCTTAACCCTAATCCTAATCCTAACCATTAAACCTAACCCTAGCTCTTAAAGCTAACCCTAAACCTTACCCTCACGACTAGACCTAACGCTGACACTAACCTAACACCTATCCCTAACCAGAACCTCTAAAGCTAACCCTGAACCCTATCCCTAACCCTAGCAGTAAACTTT
>NW_027182832.1:1780000-1782500 GCF_041146395.1 Eulemur rufifrons | reverse complement strand
AGAGTTTAGAAAGCCTGCAATCCTCCCATCCCATGCGTGAAAGGAGGCTCTACCACTGTGTCCTGCATGAAACCCACGGGCCCATACCCAGAGTATGATAGAGTGGGTTCCCGGGTACAATCCCAGCCCCCTAAACTCCCCCCGCCCGCCTAATGCAGACAGGGCCCGTGCGCTAAGCATAAACAATACCTTTAACAGATAACCCTAACCCTGAACATAACACCCAACCCTGTTCCTATTTCTCCCCTTAACACGTAAACCTCACCGTGCGCCTAACTTTAACCTCTTATCCTAACGTTAATGCATAACCCATTTCCTGAGAACAACCCCTATCCCATAATTCTAACCCTATCTCCTAGTCATCACTGTGACACCTAATCCCTAACCCTAATTCTGAACCGCTAACCCTAACCGTAACCCTACCTACAACCCTAACACTGACAGTAACCCTTACTTCTAACCCCAACGCTATGCCTAAAAAAACCCTAACCCTTGACCCTAACCCTTCACCCTAACCCCTAAGCCTTACCCTAACCCTTAACCCTAATCCTAATCCTAAACATTAAACCTAACCGTAGCTCTTAAAGCTAACCCTAAACCTTACCCTCACGACTAGACCTAACCCTGACACAAACCTAACACCTAACCCTAACCAGAACACCTAAAGCTAAGCCTGAACCTTATCCCTAACCCTAGCAGTAAACTTTAACCCTAAACCTAAGCCCAACCCGAAACCCTAATCCTATTCTTTTACCCTAAAACTAACCCCTAAACCTAACCCCTATACCTCACCCTAACTCTAACCCCAATCCTAATTCTAACCATACCCCTTCATAAAACACTAACTCCTAACCGCTAACCCTAACACTAACCAAAAACCCTAATCACTAATCCCTAACCCTAACGCTTAACCTTTACCCTAACCGTTAACCCTCACCCTAAATCTTAACACTGACCCTAACCTTAACCTTTAACTCTAAGCCTAACCCTTAACCCTACAGGAAGGAAGACCCTTAATGCTAATGGGATCCCTTATCCCTAACCCTAACACTACAGCTAAAAATAACCCTAACCTTGGATCCTTAAACCTAACCCCTAACACTTACTTTAACCCCAAACCCTAACCCTAATCCTAAGAATTAAACCTAACCCTATCTCTTAACCCTAACGCTAGCCCTTACCCTAACGCCTAGATCTAACCCTAAATCTAACCTACCGCCTAATCCTAACCTTAAGCCCTAATGCTAACACTAACCCTGAACCCTAAACCTACCCGTAACCCTTAACACTAACCCTATCCGTGAACCTAAACCTGACCCTAACCATTACCCGCACCCAAGCATTTAACCCTGACCCTAACCCTAATCCTTAATGCTAACTTTAACACTAAACCCTAACCCTAAGGCCAACACTTAACCCTAATCCTATCCCTTTACCCTAACCCTAACCCTAACCCTAATTCTAACCCCTAAACGTAACCCTAACCATGACCAGTAAACCTAACCCTAACCTCTAACACAAACCATAGCACATAATTCTAAACCTAAAACTAACACTAACCCTAACCCTAAATCCTAACTCTTAACCTTAACCCTAAGCGTTAACTCTCACGCTAACCTTTAATCCTAACCCTAATCCTTATCTTCAACCCTAAACCTATCACTTAACCCTAACCCTGTACCAAAACCTAACCCCTCATCTTAACCCTAACCGTAAAGCTCAACCCTAAACCAAAGTGTAACCATTAAACCTAAGAGTAACCTTTAACCCTAACCCTAATCCCTAACCCTAAGCCCTCACCCTAACACTAAACTTCATCCTTAACCCTAACCAGAATCCTAACCCTAAATCTAATTCTCAGACTTCTTGCTTTCTTAGAGTTTAGAAAGCCTGCAATCCTCCCATGCCATGCGTGAAAGGAGGCTCTACCACTGTGTCCTGCATGAAACCCACGGGCCTATACCCAGAGTATGATAGAGTGGGTTCCCGGGTACAATCCCAGCCCCCTAAACTCCCCCCGCCCGCCTAATGCAGACAGGGCCCGTGCGCTAAGCATAAACAATACCTTTAACAGATAACCCTAACCCTGAACATAACACCCAACCCTGTTCCTATTTCTCCCCTTAACACGTAAACCTCACCGTGCGCCTAACTTTAACCACTTATCCTAACGTTAATGCATAACCCATTTCCTGAGAACAACCCCTATCCCATAATTCTAACCCTATCTCCTAGTCATCACTGTGACACCTAATCCCTAACCCTAATTCTAAACCGCTAACCCTAACCGTAACCCTACCTACAACCCTGACACTGACAGTAACCCTTACTTCTAACCCCAACGCTATGCCTAACAAAAACCCTAAACCTTCACCCTAACCCCTAAGCCTTACCCTAACCCTTAACCCTAATCCTAATCCTAACCATTAAACCTAACCCTAGCTCTTAAAGCTAACCCTAAACTTTACCCTCACGACTAGACCTAACGCTGACACTAACC
>NW_027182832.1:1765000-1775000 GCF_041146395.1 Eulemur rufifrons | reverse complement strand
ACCCTAATCCTATCCTTTTACCCTAAAACTAACCCCTAAACCTAACCCCTATACCTCACCCTAACTCTAACCCCAATCCTAATTCTAACCATACCCCTTCATAAAACAATAAATCCTAACCGCTAACCCTAACACTAACCAAAAACCCTAATCACTAATCCCTAACCCTAACGCTTAACCTTTACCCTAACCGTTAACCCTCACCCTAAATCTTAACACTGACCCTAACCTTAACCTTTAACTCTAAGCCTAACCCTTAACCCTACAGTAAGGAAGACCCTTAATGCTTATGGGATCCCTTATCCCTAACCCTAACACTACAGCTAAAAATAACCCTAAGCTTTGATCCTTAAACCTAACCCCTAACACTTACTTTAACCCCAAACCCTAACCCTAATCCTAAGCATTAAACCTAACCCTATCTCTTAACCCTAACGCTAGCCCTTACCCTAACGCCTAGATCTAACCCTAAATCTAACCTACCGCCTAATCCTAACCTTAAGCCCTAATGCTAACTCTAACCCTGAACCCTAAACCTACCCGTAACCCTTAACACTAACCCTATCCGTCAACCTAAACCCTGACCCTAACCATTACCCGCACCCAAGCATTTAACCCTGACCCTACCCCTAATCCTTAATGCTAACCCTAACACTAAACCCTAACCCTAAGCCCAACACTTATCCCTAATCTTATCCCTTAACCCTAACCCTAACCCTAATGCTACCCCCTAAACGTAACCCTAACCGTGACCAGTAAACCTAACCCTAACCTCTAACACAAACCATAGCACATAACTCTAACCCTAAAACTAACCCTAACCCTAACCCTAAACCCTAACCCTTAACCTTAACCCTAAGCGTTAACTCTCACGCTAACCTTTAATCCTAACCCTAATCCTAATCTTGAACCCTAAACCTAACACTTAACCCTAACCCTGTACCAAACCCTAACCCCTCATGTTAACCCTAACCGTAAACCTCAACCCTAAAAAAAAGTGTAACCGTTAAACCTAAGAGTAACCTTTAACCCTAACCCTAAGCCGTAACCCTAAGCCCTCACCCTAACACTAAACTTCATCCTTAACCCTAACCATAATCCTAACTGTAAATCTAATTCTCAGACTTCTTGCTTTCTTAGAGTTTAGAAAGCCTGCAATCCTCCCATGCCATGCGTGAAAGGAGGCTCTAACACTGTGTCCTGCATGAAACCCACGGGCCCATACCCAGAGTATGATAGAGTGGGTTCCCGGGTACAATCCCAGCCCCCTAAACTCCCCCCGCCCGCCCAATGCAGACAGGGCCCGTGCGCTAAGCATAAACAATACCTTTAACAGATAACCCTAACCCTGAACATAACACCCAACCCTGTTCCTATTTCTCCCCTTAACACGTAAACCTCACCGTGCGCCTAACTTTAACCTCTTATCCTAACGTTAATGCATAACCCATTTCCTGAGAACAACCCCTATCCCATAATTCTAACCCTATCTCCTAGTCATCACTGTGACACCTAATCCCTAACCCTAATTCTAAACCGCTAACCCTAACCGTAACCCTACCTACAACCCTAACACTGACAGTAACCCTTACTTCTAACCCCTTACGCTATGCCTAACAAAAACCCTAACCCTGCACCCTAACCCCTAAGCCTTACCCTAACCCTTAACCCTAATCCTAATCCTAACCATTAAACCTAACCCTAGCTCTTAAAGATAATCCTGAACCTTGCCCTCACGACTAGACCTAACCCTGACACTAACCTAACACCTAACCCTAAGCAGAACCCCTAAAGCTAAGCCTTAACCCTATCCCCAACCCTAGCAGTAAACTTTGACCCTAAAGCTAAGCCCAACCCGTAACCCTAATCCTATCCTTTTACCCTAAAACTAACCCCTAAACCTAACCCCTATACCTCACCCTAACTCTAACCCCAATCCTAATTCTAACCATACCCCTTCATAAAACACTAACTCCTAACCGCTAACCCTAACACTAACCAAAAACCCTAATCACTAATCCCTAACCCTAACGCTTAACCTTTACCCTAACCGTTAACCCTCACCCTAAATCTTAACACTGACCCTAACCTTAACCTTTAACTCTAAGCCTAACCCTTAACCCTACAGTAAGGAACACCCTTAATGCTAATGGGATCCCTTTTCCGTAACCCTAACACTACAGCTAAAAATAACAGTAACCTTTCATCCTTAAAACTAACCCCTAACACTTACTTTAACCCCAAACCCTAACCCTAATCCTAAGCATTAAACCTAACCCTATCTCTTAACCCTAATGCTAGCCCTTACCCTAACGCCTAGATCTAACCCTAAATCGAACCTACCGCCTAATCCTAACCTTAAGCCCTAATGCTAACTCTAACCCTGAACCCTAAACGTACCCGTAACCCTTAACACTAACCCTATCCGTGAACCTTAACCCTGACCCTAACCATTACCCCCACGCAGGCATTTAACCCTCACACTACCCCTAGTCCTTAATGATAAACCTAACACTAAACCCTAACCCTAAGGCCAACACTTAACCATAATCCTATCCCTTAACCCTAACCCTAACCCTAACCCTAATGCTAACCCCTAAACGTAACCCTAACCGTCACCAGTAAACCTAACCCTAACCTCTAACACAAAACATAGCACATAACTCTAACCCTAAAACTAACCCTAACCCTAAACCTAAACCTAAACCCTAACTCTTAACCTTAACCCTAAGCGTTAACTCTCACGCTATCCTATAATCCTAACCCTAATCCTAATCTTCAACCCTAAACCTTACACTTAACCCTAACCCTGTACCAAACACTAACCCCTCATCTTAACCCTAACCGTAAACCTCAACCCTAAACCAAAGTGTAACCGTTAAACCTAAGAGTAACCTTTAACCCTAACCCTAATCCCTAGCCCTAAGCCCTCACCCTAACACTAAACTTCATCCTTAACCCTAACCATAATCCTAACCCTAAATCTAATTCTCAGACTTCTTGCTTTCTTAGAGTTTAGAAAGCCTGCCATCCTCCCATGCCATGCGTGAAAGGAGGCTCTACCACTGTGTCCTGTATGAAACCCACGGGACCATACCCAGAGTATGATAGAGTGGGTCCCCGGGTACAATCCCAGCCCCCAAAACTCCCCCCCGCCCGCCTAATGCAGACAGGGCCCGTGCGCTAAGCATAAACAATACCTTTACCAGATAACCCTAACCCTGAACATAACACCCAACCCTGTTCCTATTTCTCCCCTTAACACGTAAACTTCACCGTGCGCCTAACTTTAACCTCTTATCCTAACGTTAATGCATAACCCATTTCCTGAAAACAACCCCTATCCCATAATTCTAACCCTATCTCCTAGTCATCACTGTGACACCTAATCCCTAACCCTAATTCCAAACCGCTAACCCTAACCGTAACCCTACCTACAACCCTAACACTGACAGTAACCCTTACTTCTAAACCCAACGCTATGCCTAACAAAAACCCTAACCCTTGACCCTAACCCTTCACCTTAACCCCTAAGCCTTACCCTAACCCTTAACCCTAATCCTAATCCTAACCATTAAACCTAACCCTAGCTCTTAAAGCTAACCCTAAACCTTACCCTAACGACTAGACCTAACCCTGACACTAACCTAACACCTAACCCTAACCAGAACCCCTAAAGCTAACCCTGAACCCTATCCCTAACCCTAGCAGTAAACTTTAACCCTAAACCTAAGCCCAACCCGTAACCCTAATCCTATCCTTTTACCCTAAAACTAACCCCTAAACCTAACCCCTATACCTCACCCTAACTCTAACCCCAATACTAATTCTAACCATACCCCTTCATAAAACACTAACCGCTAACCTAACACTAACCAAAAACCCTAATCACTAATCCCTAACCCTAACACTTAACCTTTACCCTAACCGTTAACCCTCACCCTAAATCTTAACACTGACCCTAACCTTAACCTTTAACTCTAAGCCTAACCCTTAACCCTACAGTAAGGAAGACCCTTAATGCTAATGGGATCCCTTATCCCTAACCCTAACACTACAGCTAAAAATAACCCTAACCTTTGATCCTTAAACCTAACCCCTAACACTTACTTTAACCCCAAACCCTAACCCTAATCCTAAGCATTAAACCTAACCCTATCTCTTAACCCTAACGCTAGCCCTTACCCTAACGCCTAGATCTAACCCTAAATCGAATCTACCGCCTAATCCTAACCTTAAGCCCTAATGCTAACTCTAACCCTGAACCCTAAACATACCCGTAACCCTTAACACTAACCCTATCCGTGAACCTTAACCCTGACCCTAACCATTACCCGCACCAAAGCATTTAACCCTGACCCTACCCCTAATCCTTAATGATAACACTAACACTAAACCCTAACCCTAAGCCCAACACTTAACCCTAATCCTATCCCTTAACCCTAACCCTAACGCAGACCCCTAAACGTAACCCTAACCGTGACCAGTAAACCTAACCTTAACCTCTAACACAAACCATAGCACATAACTCTAACCCTAAAACTAAACCTAACCCCAAACCTAACCCTAAACCCTAACACTTAACCTTAACACTAAGCGTTAACTCTCACGCTAACCTTTAATCCTAACCCTAATCCTAATCTTCAAACCTAAACCTAACACTTAACCCTAACCCTATACCAAACCCTAACCCGTCATCTTAACCCTAACCGTAAACCTCAACCCTAAACCAAAGTGTAGCCGTTAAACCTAAGAGTAGCCTTTAACCCTAACCCTAATCCCTAACCCTAAGCCCTCACCCTAACACTAAACTTCATCCTTAACCCTAACGATAATCCTACCCCTAAATCTAATTCTCAGACTTCTTGCTTTCTTAGAGTTTAGAAAGCCTGCCATCCTCCCATGCCATGCGTGAAAGGAGGCTCTACAACTGTGTCCTGCATGAAACCCACGGGCCCATACCCAGAGTATGATAGAGTGGGTTCCCGGGTACAATCCCAGCCCCCTAAACTCCCCCCGCCCGCCTAATGCAGACAGGGCCCGTGCGCTAAGCATAAACAATACCTTTAACAGATAACCCTAACCCTGAACATAACACCCAACCCTGTTCCTATTTCTCCCCTTAACACGTAAACCTCACCGTGCGCCTAACTTTAACCTCTTATCCTAACGTTTATGCATAACCCATTTCCTGAGAACAACCCCATCCCATAATTCTAACCCTATCTCCTAGTCATCACTGTGACACCTAATCCCTAACCCTAATTCTAAACCGCTAACCCTAACCGTAACCCTACCTACAACCCTAACACTGACAGTAACCCTTACTTCTAACCCCAACGCTATGCCTAACAAAAACCCTAACCCTTGACCCTAAACCTTCACCCTACCCCCTAAGGCTTACACTAACCCTTAACCCTAATCCTAGTCCTAACCATTAAACCTAACCCTAGCTCTTAAAGCTAACCCTAAACCTTACCCTCACGACTAGACCTAACCCTGACACTAACCTAACACCTAACCCTAACCAGAACCCCTAAAGCTAAGCCTGAACCCTATCCCTAACCCTAGCAGTAAACTTTAACCCTAAACCTAAGCCCAACCCGTAACCCTAATCCTATCCTTTTACCCTAAAACTAACCCCTAAACCTAACCCCTATACCTCACCCTAACTCTAACCCCAATCCTAATTCTAACCATACCCCTTCATAAAACACTAACTCCTAACCGCTAACCCTAACACTAACCAAAAAGCCTAATCACTAATCCCTAACCCTAACGCTTAAACTTTACCCTAACTGTTAACCCTCACTCTAAATCTCAACACTGACCCTAACCTTAACCTTTAACTCTAAGCCTAACCCTTAATCCTACAGTAAGGAAGACCCTTAATGCTAATGGTATCCCTTATCCCTAACCCTAACACTACAGCTAAAAATAACCCTAACCTTTGATCCTTAAACCTAACCCCTAACACTTACTTTAACCCCAAACCCTAACCCTAATCCTAAGCATTAAACCTAACCCTATCTCTTAACCCTAACGCTAGCCCTTACCCTAAAGCCTAGATCTAACCCTAAGTCTAACCTACCGCCTAATCCTAACCTTAAGCCCTAATGGTAACTCTAACCCTGAACCCTAAACCTACCCGTAACCCTTAACACTAACCCTATCCGTGAACCTTAACCCTGACCCTAACTATTACCCGCACCCAAGCATTTAACCCTGACCCTAACCCTAATCCTTAATGCTAACCCTAAAACTAAACCCTAACCCTAAGCCCAACACTTATCCCTAATCCTATCCATTAACCCTAACCCTAACCCTAATGCTACCCCCTAAACGTAACCCTAACCGTGACCAGTAAACCTAACCCTAACCTCTAACACAAAGCGTAGCTCATAACTCTAACCCTAAAACTAACCCTAACCCTAACCCTAACCCTAAACTCTAACTCTTAACCTTAACCCTAAGCGATAACTCTCACGCTAACCTTTAATCCTAACCCTAATCCTAATCTTCAACCCTAAACCTAACACTTAACCCTAACCCTGTACGAAACCCTAACCCCTCATCTTAACCCAAACGGTAAACCTCAACCCTATACCAAAGTGTAACCATTAAACCTAAGAGTAACCTTTAACCCTAACCCTAATCCCTAACCCTAAGCCCTCACCCTAACACTAAACTTCATCCTTAACCCTAACCATAATCCTAACCCTAAATCTATTTCTCAGACTTCTTGCTTTCTTAGAGTTTATAAAGCCTGCCATCCTCCCATGCCATGCGTGAAAGGAGGCTCTACCTCTGCGTCCTGCATGAAACCCACGGGCTCATACCCAGAGTATGATAGAGTGGGTTCCCGGGTACAATCCCAGTCCCCTAAACACCCCCCGCCCGCCCAATGCAGACAGGGCCGGTGCGCTAAGCATAAACAATACCTTTAACAGATAACCCTAACCCTGAACGTAACACCCAGCCCTGTTCCTATTTCTCCCCTTAACACGTAAACTTCACCGTGCGCCTAACTTTAACCTCTTATCCTAACGTTAATGCATAACCCATTTCCTGAGAACAACCCCTATCCCATAATTCTAACCCTATCTCCTAGTCATCACTGTGAACCTAATCCCTAACCCTAATTCTAAACCGCTAACCCTAACCGTAACCCTACCTACAACCCTGACACTGACAGTAACCCTTACTTCTAACCCCAACGCTATGCCTAACAAAAACCCTAAACCTTCACCCTAACCCCTAAGCCTTACCCTAACCCTTAACCCTAATCCTAATCCTAACCATTAAACCTAACCCTAGCTTTTAAAGCTAACCCTAAACCTTACCCTCACGACTAGACCTAACCCTGACACTAACCTAACACCTAACCCTAACCAGAACCCCTAAAGCTAACCCTGAACCCTATCCCTAACCCTAGCAGTAAACTTTAACCCTAAACCTAAGCCCAACCCGTAACCCTAATCCTATCCTTTTACCCTAAAACTAACCCCTAAACCTAACCCCTATACCTCACCCTAACTCTAACCCCAATCCTAATTCTAACCATACCCCTTCATTAAACACTAACTCCTAACCACTAACCCTAACACTAACCAAAAACCCTAATCACTAATCCCTAACCCTAACGCTTAACCTTTACCCTAACCGTTAACCCTCACCCTAAATCTTAACACTGACCCTAACCTGAACCTTTAAGTCTAAGCCTACCCCTTAACCCTACAGTAAGGAAAACCCTTAATGCTAATGGGATCCCTTATCCCTAACCCTAACACTACAGCTAAAAATAACCCTAACCTTTGATCCTTAAACCTAACCCCTAACAATTACTTTAACCCCAAACCCTAACCCTAATCCTAAGCATTAAACCTAATCCTATCTCTTAACCCTAACCCTAGCCCTAACCCTAACCCCTAACCCTAACCCCTAACCCTAACCCTAACCCCTAGCCCTAGCCCTAGACCTAACCCTAACCCCTAACCCAAACCCTAGGCCTAGCCCTAGCCCGAGCCCTAACCCTAACCCTAACCCTAACCCCTAACCCTAACCCTAAACCCTAACCCTAACCCCTAAACCCTAACCGTAACCCTTACCCCTAACCCTAACCCTAAACCGTAACCCTAACCCTAGCCCTAACCCTAACCCCTAACCCTAACCGTAACCCTTAACCCTAACCCTAACCCCGAACCCTAACCCCAAACACTAACCCCTAACCAAAACCCTACCTCTAACCCTAACCCTAACCCCTAACCCTAACCCTAACCCCTAACCCTAACCCCTAAACCCTAACCGTAACCCTTACCCCTAACCCTAACCCTAACCCCTGACCCTGACCCTGACCCTAACCCCTAACTCCTAACCCTAACCCTAACCCCTAACCCTAAGCCTAACCCCTGACCCTGACCCTAACCCTAACCCTAACCCCTAACCCTAACCCCTAACCCGAACCCTGACCCTAACCCTAACACTAACCCCAACCCCTAACCCTAACCCTAACCCCTAACCCTAACCCTAACCCGAAACCCTAATCCTAACCCTAACCCCTAACCGTAACCCTAACCCCTAACCCTAACCCCTAACCCTAACCCTACCCTAACCCTAACCCCTAACCCTAACCTCTAACCCTAACCCTAACCCCTAACCCTAACCGTAACCCCTAACCCTAACCCTAACCCCTAACCCGAACCCTGACCCTAACCCTAACCCTATCCCTAACCCCTAACCCTAACCCCTAACCCTAACCCTAATCCCAAACCCTAACCCTAACCCTAACCTCTAACCCTAACCCTCACCCCTAACCCTAACCCCTCACCCTAACCCTAACCCTACCCTAACCCTAACCCCTAACCCTAACCCTAACCCCTAACCCCTAACCCTAACCCTAACCCTAACCACTAACTCTAACCCCTAACCCTAACCCCTAACCCTAACCCTAACCCCAACCCCAACCCCAACCCTAACCCAACCCTAAACCTAACCATAACCCTAACCCCTAACCCTAACCCATAACACTAACACCTAACCCTAACCCTAACCCCTAACCCTAACCCTAACACCGACCCCAACCCCAACCCTAACCCTAAACCTAACCCCTAACCCTGACCCTGACCCTGACCCTGAGCCTAACCCCTAATCCTAACCCTAACCCCTAACACTATCCCTACCCCTACCCCTACCCTAAACCTAACCCTAACCGAACCCTAACCCTAATCCTAACCCAACCCTAACGCTAACCCGAACCCGAACCCTAACCCTAACTCTAACCCCTAAACCTAACCCTAACCCCTAACCCTAACCCCAACCCCAACCATAACCCTAACCCTCCTAACCATAACCCTAACCCTAACCCCTAACCCTAACCCTAACCCCTAACCCTAACCCTAACCCCTAACCTTAACCCCTGACCCTGACCCTGACCCTAACCCTAACCCCTAACCCTAACCCTAACCCTAACTCTAACCCTAAACCCTAAACCTACCCGTAACCCTTAACACTAACCCTATTTGTGAACCTTAACCCTGACCCTAACCATTACCCGCACCCAAGCTTTTAACCCTGACCCTAACCCTAATCCTTAATGCTAACCCTAACACTAAACCATAACCCTAAGCCCAACACTTATCCCTAATCCTATCCCTTAACCTTAACCTTAACCCTAATGTTACCCCATAAACATAACCCTAACTGTGACCAGTAAACCTAATCCTAACCTCTAACACAAACCATAGCACATAACTCTAACCCTAAAACTAACCCTAACCCTAACCCTAACCCTAAACCCTAACTCTTAACCTTGACCCTAAGCGTTAACTCTCACGCTAACCTTTAATCCTAACCCTAATCCTAATCTTCAACCCTAAACCTAACACTTAACCCTAACCCTGTACCAAACACTAAACTCTCATCTAAACCCTAACCGTAAACCTCAACCCTAAACCAAAGTGTAACCGTTAAACCTAAGACTAGCCTTTAACCCTAACCCTAA
>NW_027182832.1:1747500-1755000 GCF_041146395.1 Eulemur rufifrons | reverse complement strand
CCTAACCATGACCAGTAAACCTAACCCTAAACTCTAACACAAACCATAGCTCTAAACTAACTGAAACTAACCCTATCCCTAACCCTAACCCTAAACCCTGACTCTTAACCTTAACCCTAAGCGTTAACTCTCACGCTAACCTTTAATCCTAACCCTAATCCTAATCTTCAACACTAAACCTAACACTTAATCCTAACCCTGTACCATAACCTAACCCCTCATCTTAACCCTAATCGTAAACCTCAACCCTAAACCAAAGTGTAACCGTTAAACCTAAGAGTAACCTTTAACCCTAACCCTAATACCTAATCCTAAGCCCTCACCCTAACACTAAACTTCATCCTTAACCCTAACCATAATCCAACCCTAAATCTCATTCTCACACTTCTTGCTTTCTTAGAGTTTAGAAAGCCTGCCATCCTCCCATGCCATGGGTGAAAGGAGGCTCTACCACTGTGTCCTGCATGAAACCCATGGGCCCATACCCAGAGTATGATAGAGTGGGTTCCCGGGTACAATCCCAGCCCCCAAAACTACCCCCGCCCGCCTAATGCAGACAGGGCCCGTGCGCTAAGCATAAACAATACCTTTAACAGATAACCCTAACCCTGAACATAACACCCAACCCTGTTCCTATTTCTCCCCTTAACACGTAAACCTCCCCGTGCGCCTAACTTTAACCTCTTATCCTAACGTTAATGCATAACCCATTTCCTGAGAACAACCGCTATCCCATAATTCTAACCCTATCTCCTAGACATCACTGTGACACCTAATCCCTAACCCTAATTCTAAACCGCTAACCCTAACCGTAACCCTACCTACAACCCTAACACTGACAGTAACCCTTACTTCTAACCCCAACGCTATGCCTAACAAAAACCCTAACCCTTGACCCTAACCCTTCACCCTAACCCCTAAGCCTTACCCTAACCCTTAACCCTAATCCTAATCCTAACCATTAAACCTAACCCTAGCTCTTAAAGCTAACCCTAAACCTTACCCTCACGACTAGACCTAACCCTGACACTAACCTAACACCTAACCCTAACCAGAACCCCTAAAGCTAACCCTGAACCCTATCCCTAACCCTAGCAGTAAACTTTAACCCTAAACCTAAGCCCAACCCGTAACCCTAATCCTATCCTTTTACCCTAAAACTAACCCCTAAACCTAACCCCTATACCTCACCCTAACTCTAACCCCAATCCTAATTCTAACCATACCCCTTCATAAAACACTAACTCCTAACCGCTAACCCTAACACTAACCAAAAACCCTAATCACTAATCCCTAACCCTAACGCTTAACCTTTACCCTAACCGTTAACCCTCACCCTAAATCTTAACACTGACCCTAACCTTAAGCTTTAACTCTAAGCCTAACCCTTAACCCTACAGTAAGGAAGACCCTTAATGCTAATGGGATCCCTTATCCCTAACCCTAACACTACAGCTAAAAATAACCCTAACCTTTGATCCTTAAACCTAACCCCTAACACTTACTTTAACCCCAAACCCTAACCCTAATCCTAAGCATTAAACCTAACCCTATCTCTTAACCCTAACGCTAGCCCTTACCCTAACGCCTAGATCTAACCCTAAATCGAACCTACCGCCTAATCCTAACCTTAAGCCCTAATGCTAACTCTAACCCTGTACCCTAAACCTACCCGTAACCCTTAACACTAACCCTATCCGTCAACCTTAACCCTGACCCTAACCATTACCCGCACCCAAGCATTTAACCCTGACCCTACCCCTAATCCTTAATGATAACCCTAACACTAAACCCTAACCCTAAGCCCAACACTTATCCCTAATCCTATCCCTTAACCCTAACCCTAATGCTAACCCCTGAACGTAACCCTAACCATGACCAGTAAACCTAACCCTAACCTCTAACACAAACCATAGCTCTAAACTAACTGAAACTAACCCTATCCCTAACCCTAACCCTAAACCCTAACTCTTAAACTTAACCCTAAGCGTTAACTCTCACGCTAACCTTTAATCCTAACCCTAATCCTAATCTTCAACCCTAAACCTAACACTTAACCCTAACCCTGTACCAAACCCTAACCCCTCATCTTAACCCTAACCGTAAACCTCAACCCTAAAAAAAAGTGTAACCGTTAAACCTAAGAGTAACCTTTAACCCTAACCCTAAGCCGTAACCCTAAGCCCTCACCCTAACACTAAACTTCATCCTTAACCCTAACCAGAATCCTAACCCTAAATCTAATTCTCAGACTTCTTGCTTTCTTAGAGTTTAGAAAGCCTGCAATCCTCCCATGCCATGCGTGAAAGGAGGCTCTACCACTGTGTCCTGCATGAAACCCACGGGCCCATACCCAGAGTATGATAGAGTGGGTTCCCGGGTACAATCCCAGCCCCCTAAACTCCCCCCGCCCGCCTAATGCAGACAGGGCCCATGCGCTAAGCATAAACAATACCTTTAACAGATAACCCTAACCCTGAACATAACAACCCAACCCTGTTCCTATTTCTCCCCTTAACACGTAAACCTCACCGTGCGCCTAACTTTAACCTCTTATCCTAACGTTAATGCATAACCCATTTCCTGAGAACAACCCCTATCCCATAATTCTAACCCTATCTCCTAGTCATCACTGTGACACCTAATCCCTAACCCTAATTCTAAACCGCTAACCCTAACCGTAACCCTACCTACAACCCTAACACTGACAGTAACCCTTACTTCTAACCCCAACGCTATGCCTAACAAAAACCCTAACCCTTGACCCTAACCCTTCACCCTAACCCCTAAGACTTACCCTAACCCTTAACCCTAATCCTAATCCTAACCATTAAACCTAACCCTAGCTCTTAAACTAACCCTAAACCTTACCCTCACGACTAGACCTAACCCTGACACTAACCTAACACCTAACCCTAACCAGAACCCCTAAAGCTAACCCTGAACCCTATCCCTAACCCTAGCAGTAAACTTTAACGCTAAACCTAAGCCCAACCCGTAACCCTAATTCTATGCTTTTACCCTAAAACTAACCCCTAAACCTAACCCCTATACCTCACCCTAACTCTAACCCCAATCCTAATTCTAACCATACCCCTTCATAAAACACTAACTCCTAATCGCTAACCCGAACACTAACCAAAAACCCTAATCACTAATCCCTAACCCTAACGCTTAACCTTTACCCTAACCGTTAACCCTCACCCTAAATCTTAACACTGACCCTAACCTTAAACTTTAACTCTAAGCCTAACCCTTAACCCTACAGTAAAGAAGACCCTTAATGCTAATGGGATCCCTTATCCCTAACCCTAACACTACAGCTAAAAATAACCCTAACCTTGGATCCTGAAACCTAACCCCTAACACTTACTTTAACCCCAAACCCTAACCCTAATCCTAAGCATTAAACCTAACCCTATCTCTTAACCCTAACGCTAGCCCTTACCCTAACGCCTAGATCTAACCCTAAATCGAACCTACCGCCTAATCCTAACCTTAAGCCCTAATGCTAACTCTAACCCTGAACCCTAAACCTACCCGTAACCCTTAACACTAACCCTATCCGTGAACCTTAACCCTGACCCTAACCATTACCCGCACCCAAGCATTTAACCCTGACCCTACCCCTAATCCTTAATGATAACCCTAACACTAAACCCTCACCCTACGCCCAACACTTAACCCTAAACCTATCCCTTAACCCTAACCCTAATGCTAACCCCTAAACGTAACCCTCACCGTGACCAGTAAACCTAACCCTAACCTCTAACACAAACCGTAGCACATAACTCTAACCCTAAAACGAACCCTAAACCTAACCCTAACCCCTAACTCTTAACCTTAACCCTAAGCGTTAACTCTCACGCAAACCTTTAATCCTAACCCTAATCCTAATCTTCAACCCTAAACCTAACACTTAACCCTAACCCTGTACCAAACCATAACCCCTCATCTTAACCCTAACCGTAAACCTCAACCCTAAACCAAAGTGTAACCGTTAAACCTAAGAGTAACATTTAACCCTAACCCTAAGCCCTAACCCTAAGCCCTCACCCTAACACTAAACTTCATCCTTAACCCTAACCAGAATCCTAAACCTAAATCTAATTCTCAGACTTCTTACTTTCTTAGAGTTTAGAAAGCCTGCAATCCTCCCATGCCATGCGTGAAAGGAGGCTCTACCACTGTGTCCTGCATGAAACCCACGGGCCCATACCCAGAGTATGATAGAGTGGGTTCCTGGGTACAATCCCAGCCCCCTAAACTCCCCCCGCCCGCCTAATGCAGACAGGGCCCGTGCGCTAAGCATAAACAAAACCTTTAACAGATAACCCTAACCCTGAACATAACACCCAACCCTGTTCCTCTTTCTCCCCTTAACACGTAAACCTCACCGTGCGCCTAACTTTAACCTCTTATCCTAACGTTAATGCATAAACCATTTCCTGAGAACAACCCCTATCCCATAATTCTAACCCTATCTCCTAGTCATCACTGTGACACCTAATCCCTAACCCTAATTCTAAACCGCTAACCCTAACCGTAACCCTACCTACAACCCTAACACTGACAGTTACCCTTACTTCCATCCCCAACGCTATGCCTAACAAAAACCCTAACCCTGCACCCTAACCCCTAAGCCTTACCCTAACCCTTAACCCTAATCCTAATCCTAACCATTAAACCTAACCATAGCTCTTAAAGATAACCCTGAACCTTGCCCTCACGAATAGACCTAACCCTGACACTAACCTAACACCTAACCCTAACCAGAACCCCTAAAGCTAAGCCTGAACCCTATCCCTAACCCTAGCAGTAAACTTTAACCCTAAACCTAAGCCCAACCCGTAACCCTTATCCTATCCTTTTACCCTAAAACTAACCCCTAAACCTAACCCCTATACCTCACCCTAACTCTAACCCCAATCCTAATTCTAACCATACCCCTTCATAAAACACTAACTCCTAACCGCTAACCCTAACACTAACCAAAAACCCTAATCACTAATCCCTAACCCTAACGCTTAACCTTTACCCTAACCGTTAACCCTCACCCTAAATCTTAACACTGACCCTAACCTTAACCTTTAACTCTAAGCCTAACCCTTAACCCTACAGTAAGGAAGACCCTTAATGCTACTGGGATCCCTTTTCCGTAACCCTAACACTACAGCTAAAAATAACAGTAACCTTTCATCCTTAAACCTAACCCCTAACACTTACTTTAACCCCAAACACTAACCCTAATCCTAAGCATTAAACCTAAACCTATCTCTTAACCCTAACGCTAGCCCTTACCCGAACGCCTAGATCTAACCCTAAATCGAACCTACCGCCTAATCCTAACCTTAAGCCCTAATGCTAACTCTAACCCTGAACCCTAAACCTACCCGTAACCCTTAACACTAACCCTATCCGTGAACCTTAACCCTGACCCTAACCATTACCCGCACCCAGGCATTTAACCCTGACCCTACCCCTAGTCCTTAATGATAACCCTAACACTAAACCCTAACCCTAAGGCCAACACTTAACATAATCCTATCCCTTAACCCTAACCCTAACCCTAACCCTAACCCTAAAACTAACCTTAACCCAAACCCTAACACTAAACCCTAACTCTTAACCTTACCCTAAGCGTTAACTCTCACGCTAACCTTTAATCCTAACCCTAATCCTAATCTTCAACCCTAAACCTAACACTTAACCCTAACCCTGTACCAAACCCTAACCGCTCATCTTAACACTAACCGTAAACCTCAACCCTAAATCAAAGTGTAACCGTTAAACCTAAGAGTAATCTTTAACCCTAACCCTAATCCCTAACCCTAAGCCCTCACCCTAACACTAAACTTCATCCTTAACCCTAACCATAATCCAACCCTAAATCTCATTCTCAGACTTCTTGCTTTCTTAGAGTTTAGAAAGCCTGCAATCCTCCCAAGCCATGCGTGAAAGGAGGCTCTACCACTGTGTCCTGCATGAAACCCACGGGCCCATACCCAGAGTATGATAGAGTGGGTTCCCGGGTACAATCCCAGCCCCCTAAACTCCCCCCGCCCGCCTAATGCAGACAGGGCCCGTGCGCTAAGCATAAACAATACCTTTAACAGATAACCCTAACCCTGAACATAACACCCAACCCTGTTCCTATTTCTCCCCTTAACACGTAAACCTCACCGTGCGCCTAACTTTAACCTCTTATCCTAACGTTAATGCATAACCCATTTCCTGAGAACAACCCCTATCCAATAATTCTAACCCTATCTCCTAGTCATCACTGTGACACCTAATCCCTAGCCCTAATTCTAAACCGCTAACCCTAACCGTAACCCTACCTACAACCCTAACACTGACAGTAACCCTTACTTCTAAACTCAACGCTATGCCTAACAAAAACCCTAACCCTTGACCCTAACCCTTCACCCTAACCCCTAAGACTTACCCTAACCCTTAACCCTAATCCTAATCCTAACCATTAAACCTAACCCTAGCTCTTAAAGCTAACCCTAAACATTACCCTCACGACTAGACCTAACGCTGACACGAACCTAACACCTAACCCTAACCAGAACCCCTAAAGCTAACCCTGAACCCTATCCCTAACCCTAGCAGTAAACTTTAACCCTAAACCTAAGCCCAACCCGTAACCCTAATCCTATCCTTTTACCCCAAAACTAACCCCTAAACCTAACCCCTATACCTCACCCTAACTCTAACCCCAATCCTAATTCTAACCATACCCCTTCATAAAACACTAACTCCTAACCGCTAACCCTAACACTAACCAAAATCCCTAATCACTAATCCCTAACCCTAACGCTTAACCTTTACCCTAACCGTTAACCCTCACCCTAAATCTTAACACTGACCCTAACCTTAACCTTTAACTCTAAGCCTAACCCTTAACCCTACAGTAAGGAAGACCCTTAATGCTAATGGGATCCCTTATCCCTAACCCTAACACTACAGCTAAAAATAACCCTAACCTTTGATCCTTAAACCTAACCTCTAACACTTACTTTAACCCCAAACCCTAACCCTAATCCTAAGCATTAAACCTAACCCTATCTCTTAACCCTAACGCTAGCCCTTACCCTAACACCTAGATCTAACCCTAAGTCTAACCTACCGCCTAATCCTAACCTTAAGCCCTAATGGGAAATCTAACCCTGAACCCTAAACCTACCCGTAACCCTTAACACTAACCCTATCCGTGAACCTTAACCCTGACCCTAACCATAACCCGCACCCAAGCATTTAACCCTGACCCTAACCCTAATCCTTAATGCTAACCCTAACACTAAACCCTAACCCTAAGCCCAACCCTTATCCCTAATCCTATCCCTTAACCCTAACCCTATCCCTAATGCTACCCCCTAAACGTAACCCTAACCGTGACCAGTAAACTTAACCCTAACCTCTAACACAAATCATAGCACATAACTCTAACCCTAAAACTAACCCTAACCCTAAACCTAACCCTAAACCCTAACT
>NW_027182832.1:1735000-1737500 GCF_041146395.1 Eulemur rufifrons | reverse complement strand
TTGACTCTAACCCTTCACCCTAACCCCTAAGCCTTACCCTAACCCTTAACCCTAATTCTAATCCTAACCATTAAACCTAACCCTAGCTCTTAAAGCTAACCCTAAACCTTACCCTCACGACTAGACCTAACCCTGACACTAACCTAACACCTAACCCTAACCAGAACCCCTAATGCTAACCCTGACCCCTATCGCTAACCCTAGCAGTAACTTTAACCCTAAACCTAAGCCCAACCTGAAACCCTAATCCTATCCTTTTACCCTAAAACTAACCCCTAAACCTAACCCCTATACCTCACCCTAACTCTAACCCCAATCCTAATTCTAAAAATACCCCTTCATAAAACACTAACTCCTAACCGCTAACCCTAACACTAACCAAAAACCCTATTCACTAATGCCTAACCCTTACGCTTAACCTTTACCCTAACCGTTAACCCTCACCCTAAATCTTAATACTGACCCCAACCTTAAGCTTTAACTCTAAGCCTAACCCTTAACCCTACAGTAAGGAAGACCCTTAATGCTAATGGGATCCCTTATCCCTAACACTAACACTACAGCTAAAAATAACCCTAAGCTTTGATCCTTAAACCTAACCCCTAACACTTTCTTTAACCCCAAACCCTAACCCTAATCCTAAGCATTAAACCTAACCCTATCTCTTAACCCTAACGCTAGCCCTTACCCTAACGCCTAGATCGAACACTAAGTCTAACCTACCGCCTAATCCTAACCTTAAGCCCTAATGCTAACTCTAACCCTGAACCCTAAACCTACCCATAACCCTTAACACTAACCCTATCCGTGAACCTTAACCCTGACCCTAACCATTACCCGCACCCAAGCATTTAACCCTGACCCTAAACCTAATCCTTAATGCTAACCCTAAGACTAAACCCTAACCCTAAGCCCAAAACTTAACCCTAATCCTATCCCTTAACCCTAACCCTAACCCTAATGCTAACCCCTAAACGTAACCCTATCCGTGGCCAGTAAACCTAACCCTAACCTCTAACACAAATCATAGCACATAACTCTAACCCTAAAACTAACCCTAACCCTAACCCTAACCATGAACCCTAACTCTTAACCTTAACCCTAAGCGTTAACTCTCACGCTAACCTTTAATCCTAACCCTAATCCTAATCTTCAACCCTAAACCTAACACTTAACCCTAACCCTGTACCAAACCCTAACCGCTCATCTTAACACTAACCGTAAACCTCAACCCTAAACCAAAGTGTAACCGTTAAACCTAAGAGTAATCTTTAACCCTAACCCTAATCCCTAACCCTAAGCCCTCACCCTAACACTGAACTTCATCCTTAACCCTAACCATAATCCACCCCTAAATCTCATTCTCAGACTTCTTGCTTTCTTAGAGTTTAGAAAGCCTGCAATCCTCCCATGCTATGCGTGAAAGGAGGCTCTACCACTGTGTCCTGCATGAATCACACGGGCCCATACCCAGAGTATGATAGAGTGGGTTCCCGGGTACAATCCCAGCCCCCTAAACTCCCCCCGCCCGCCTAATGCAGACAGGGCCCGTGCGCTAAGCATAAACAATACCTTTAACAGATAACCCTAAGCCTGAACATAACAACCAACCCTGTTCCTATTTCTCCCCTTAACACGTAAACCTCACCGTGCGCCTAACTTTAACCTCTTATCCTAACGTTAATGCATAACCCATTTCCTGAGAACAACCCCTATCCCATAATTCTAACCCTATCTCCTAGTCATCACTGTGACACCTAATCCCTAACCCTAATTCTAAACCGCTAACCCTAACCGTAACCCTACCTACAACCCTGACACTGATAGTTACCCTTACTTCTAACCCCAACGCTATGCCTAACAAAAACCCTACACCTTCACCCTAACCCCTAAGCCTTACCCTAACCCTTAACCCTAATCCTAGTCCTAACCATTAAACCTAACCCTAGCTCTTAAAGCTAACCCTAAACCTTACCCTCACGACTAGACCTAATGCTGACACTAACCTAACACCTAACCCTAACCAGAACCCCTAAAGCTAACCCTGAACCCTATCCCTAACCCTAGCAGTAAACTTTAACCCTAAACCTAAGCCCAACCCGTAACCCTAATCCTATCCTTTTACCCTAAAACTAACCCCTAAACCTAACCCCTATACCTCACCCTAACTCTAACCCCAATCCTAATTCTAACCATACCCCTTCATAAAACACTAACTCCTAACCGCTAACCCTAACACTAACCAAAAATCCTAATCACTAATCCCTAACCCTAATGCTTAACCTTTACCCTAACCGTTAACCCTCACCCTAAATCTTAACACTGACCCTAACCTGAACCTTTAACTCTAAGCCTAACCCTTAACCCTACAGTAAGGAAGACCCTTAATACTAATGGGATCCCTTATCCCTAACCCTAACACTACAGCTAAAAATAACCCTAACCTTTCATCCTTAAACCTAACCCCTAACACTTACTTTAACCAAAACCCTAACCCTAA
>NW_027182832.1:1665000-1710000 GCF_041146395.1 Eulemur rufifrons | reverse complement strand
CCTGTTCCTATTTCTCCCCTTAACACGAAAACCTCACCGTGCGCCTAACTTTAACCTCTTATCCTAACGTTAATGCATAACCCATTTCCTGAGATCAACCCCTATCCCATAATTCTAACCCTATCTCCTAGTCATCACTGTGACACCTAATCCCTAACCCTAATTCTAAACCGCTAACCCTAACCGTAACCCTACCTACAACCCTAAAACTGACAGTAACCCTTACTTCTAACCCCAACGCTATGCCTAACAAAAACCCTAACCCTTGACCCTAACCCTTCACCCTAACCCCTAAGCCTTACCCTAACCCTTAACCCTAATCCTAATCCTAACCATTAAACCTAACCCTAGCTCTTAAAGCTAACCCTAAACCTTACCCTCACGACTAGACCTAACCCTGAGGCTAACCTAACACCTGACCCTAACCAGACCCCTAAAGCTAACCCTGAACCCTATCCCTAACGCTAGCAGTAAACTTTAACCCTAAACCTAAGCCCAACCCGTAACCCTAATCCTATCCTATTACCCTAAACCTAACCCCTATACCTCACCCTAACTCTAACCCCAATCCTAATTCTAACCATACCCCTTCATAAAAAAATAACTCCTAACCGCTAACCCTAACACTAACCAAAAACCCTAATCACTAATCCCTAACCCTAACGCTTAACATTTACCTTAACCGTTAACCCTACCCCAAATCTTAACACTGACCCTAACCTTAACCTTTAACTCTAAGCCTAACCCTTAACCCTACAGTAAGGAAGACCCATAATGCTAATGGGATCCCTTATCCCTAACCCAAACACTATAGCTAAAAATAACCCTAACCTTTGATCCTTAAACCTAACCCCTAACACTTACTTTAACCCCAAACCCTAACCCTAATCCTAAGCATTAAACCTAATCCTATCTCTTAACCCTAACGCTAGCCCTTACCCTAACGCCTAGATCTAACCCTAAATCTAACCTACCGCCTAATCCTAACCTTAAGCCCTAATGCTAACTCTAACCCTGAACCCTAAACCTACCCGTAACCCTTAACACTAACCCTATCCGTGAACCTAAACCCTGACCCTAACCATTACCCGCACCCAAGCATTTAACCCTGACCCTTCCCCTAATCCTTAATGATAACCCTAACACTAAACCCTAACCCTAAGCCCAACACTTATCCCTAATCCTATCCCTTAACCCTAACCCTAACCCTAATGCTACCCCCTAAACGTAACCCTCACCGTGACCAGTAAACCTAACCCTAACCTCTAACACAAACCATAGCACATAACTCTAACCCTAAAACTAACCTTAACCCTAACCCTAAACCCTAACTCTTAACCTTAACCCTAAGCGTTAACTCTCACGCTAACCTTTAATCCTAACCCTAATCCTAATCTTCAACCCTAAACCTAACACTTAACCCTAACCCTGTACCAAACCCTAACCCCTCATCTTAACCCTAACCGTAAACCTCAACCCTAAACCAAAGTGTAACCGTTAAACCTAAGAGTAACCTTTAACCCTAACCCTAATCCCTAACCCTAAGCCCTCACCCTAACACTAAACTTCTTCCTTAACCCTAACCAGAATCCTAACCCTAAATCTAATTCTCAGACTTCTTGCTTTCTTAGAGTTTAGAAAGCCTGCAATCCTCCCATGCCATGCGTGAAAGGAGGCTCTACCACTGTGTCCTGCATGAAACCCACGGGCCCATACCCAGAGTATGATGGAGTGGGTTCCCGGGTACAATCCCAGCCCCCTAAACTCCCCCCGCCCGCCTAATGCAGACAGGGCCCCTGCGCTAAGCATAAACAATACCTTTAACAGATAACCCTAACCCTGAACGTAACACCCAACCCTGTTCCTATTTCTCCCCTTAACACGTAAACCTCACCGTGCGCCTAACTTTAACCTCTTATCCTAACTTTAATGCATAACGCATTTCCTGAGAACAACCCCTATCCCATAATTCTAACCCTATCTCCTAGTCATCACTGTGACACCTAATTCCTAACCCTAATTCTAATCCTAACCCTAACCGTAACCCTACCTACAACCCTAACACTGACAGTAACCCTTACTTCTAACCCCAACGCTATGCCTAACAAAAACCCTAACCCTTGACCCTAACCCTTCACCCTAACCCCTAAGCCTTACCCTAACCCTTAACCCTAATCCTAATCCTAACCATTAAACGTAACCCTAGCTCTTAAAGCTAACCCTAAACCTTACCCTCACGACTAGACCTAACCCTGACACTAACCTAACACCTAACCCTATCCAGAACCCCTAAAGCTAACCCTGAACCCTATCCCTTACCCTAGCAGTAAACTTTAACCCTAAACCTAAGCCCAACCCGTAACCCTAATCCTATCCTTTTACCCTAAACCTAACCCCTATACCTCACCCTAACTCTAACCCCAATCCTAATTCTAACCATACCCCTTCATAAAACACTAACTCCTAACCGCTAACCCTAACACTAACCAAAAACCCTAATCACTAATCCCTAACCCTAACGCTTAACCTTTACCCTAAGAAGTAGGAGAGTCATATGTATGAACGGTTACATTCACGCAGAGAAAGAAACTGTTGGGTGGTGTATGTACGCATGTTAATCTATACTTTGGAGGAAGTTCGAGAGTCATGTCTGGGGAAAATTGCAGTCACTTAGAGAAAGCAACAATCGGGGGCCGTTTTGTAGATCTGCTAAATTCTATTTTGGAAGAAGAGTGAAATTCATATGTGGGAACGCTTATGTTCACTCAGAGAAATCAACGATAGGGCAGTGTTTCGTTGGGATGCTAAAGTGTAGTTTGGAAGAAGTTCGCGAGTCTTATATAAGAAAGCTTACAGTCACCTAGAGAAAGTAACTCTCGGCAGATTGTTTCTAAGCGTGCTAAACTCTAATTTGCATCAATTGTGAGAGTCAAACATGGGAACGCTTACATTCACTCAGAGAACGCAACGTTTGGGTGGTGGTTTGTAAGCATTCTAAACTGTATTTTGGAGGAAGTAGGAGAGTCATATATACGAATGCTTACATTCACGCAGAGAGAGCAACTCTGTGATCGTATTTTGTTGGCATGCTAAACTGTGGTTTGGAAGAAGTTCGAGAGCCTTATGTAGGAAAGATTACAGTGACACAGAGAAAACAACTCTCTGTAGTTTCTTGGTAGGTCTGCTAAACTGTGATTTGGATGAAGTGTGAGAACGCTTGCATTCACTCAGAGAAAGAACTTTGTCGTGGTGGTTTGTAGGAATAACAACTGTAGTTCGAAGAAGTAGGAGAGTCATATATGAACGGTTACATTCACGCAGAGAAAGCAACTGTGGGGTGGCGTAGGTAATCATCATAATCTGTAGTTTGGAGGAAGTTCGAGAGTCATATCTGGGGAAAATTAGAGTCACATAGAGAAAGGAACAATCGGGGGCTGGTGTGTAGGTCTGCTAAATTCTATTTTGGAAGAAGAGTGAGAGTCATATATGGGAACGCTTATGTTCACTCAGAGAAATCAACGATGGGACGCTGTATTGTTGGCATGCTAAACTGTAGTTTGGAAGAAGTTCGAGAGTCTTATATAGGAAAGTTTACAGTCACCTAGAGAAAGCAACTCACAGGAGGTGGTTTGTAAGCCGCTAAACTCTAATTTGGATGAAGTGAAAGAGGCATACATGGATACGCTTCATTCACTCAGAGAAAGGTAAATTGGGGTGCCGGTTTGTAGGTATACTAACTCCAGTTTGGAAGAAGTACTAGAGTCATATATATGAACGCTTATATGGACGCAGAGAAAGCAACTATGGGGTGGTGTTTTGTAGGCCTGCTAAAATATAGTTTGGAAGAAGTTCGAAAGCAGACAGTCACTTAGAGAAAGCAACTCTTGGCGGTGGATTTTTAGGTCTGCTAAATTGTATTTTGAAAGAAGTACCAGAGTCATATATTCAAACGCTTACATTCATGCAGAGAAAGGAACTGTGGGGTGGTGTTTTCTAGGCGTGCTAAACTCTAGTTTGGACGAAGTTTGAGAATCACATATAAGAAAGCTTAGAGTCACTTAGAGAAAGCAAATCTCTGGGTGTGGAATGTAGGCGTGCTAAACTCTATTTTGGTTTAGATTGAGAGTCATATATGGAAAGGGTTACATTCACTCAGAGAAAGCAACGATGGTGTGGTGGTTTGTAGGCATACTAAACTCTAGTTTGGAAGAAGTAAGAAAATGATATATGGGAACGCTTACATTCATGCAGAGAAAGCAATTATGGGGTGGCTTTTTTGTACCCATGCTAATCTCTAGTTTGGAAGAAGTTATATAGGAAAGCGTACACTCATTTATAGAAACCAACTTTCGGGGGATGAAGGGTAGGCCTGCAAAACTCTACTTTGGAAGAAGTGGGAGAGTCATATTGGGGACCACGTACATTGACTCAGAGAAATCGAGGATGGGGTTGTGTTTTGTAGGCATACTAAACTCTAGTTTGGAGAAAGTAGGAGAATCATATATAGGAACGCTTACATTCATGCAGAGAAAGCAACTATGGAGTGAGGTTTGTATGCCTACTAAACTATAGTTTGGAGGAAGTTTAGAATCTTATATAGCAAAGCTTACAGTCACCTAGAGAGAGCAACTCTTGGGAGATGATTTCTAAGCCTGATAATTTGCACCAACTCTTAAAGTCAAGTATGGGAAGGTTTACATCCACTCAGAACGCAAGGTTTGGGTTGCAGTTTGTGGCCTTAATTGTAGTTCGGAAGAAGTAGGAAAGTCATATATATGAACGGTTACATTCACGCAGACAAACCAGCTATGGAGTGATGTGTGTATGCCTACTAAACTATAGTTTGGAGGATGTTCGAGAGTCATATCTGGAAAGCTTACAGTCATTCAGAGAAAGAAACTCTCAGGGGGTGGTTCGTAGGCCTGCTAAACTCTATTTTCAAAGAAGTGTTAAAATCATATACAGGAACGCTTACATTCACTCAGAGAAAGCAACGTTGGGGTGGCCGTTTTTGAGCATACTAAACTCTACTTTGGAAGAGGTACGAGAGACAAATACGAACGCTTACATTAACACAGAGAAAGCAAATACGGGGTGCTGTAGTGCAGGCATGCTAAACTATAGATTAGAAGAAGTTCGAAAGCTGACAGTCACTTAGAGAAAGCAACTCTTGGCGGGTGATTTTTAGGTCTGCTAAATTGTATTTTGAAAGACGTACCAGAGTCATATACAAACGCTTACATTCATGCAGAGAAAGAAACTATGGGGTGATGTGTTGTGGGGATGCTAAACTGCAGTTTGGAAGGTGTTCGAGAGTGTTATATAGGATAGCTTACAGTCACCTAGAGAAAGCAACACTCGGGACAGCTTTACAAGCCTCTAAACCCTAATTAGCAGCAATTGTGAGAGTCAAACATGGGAACGCTTACATTCACTCAGAGAACGCAACGTTTGGGTGGCTGGTTTTTAAGCATTCTAAACTGTATTTTGGAGGAAGTAGGAGAGTCATATATACGAATGCTTACATTCACGCAGAGAAAGCAACTCTGTGGTCGTATTTTGTTGGCATGCTAAACTGTGGTTTGGAAGAAGTTCGAGAGCCTTATATAGGAAAGATTACAGTGACACAGAGAAAACAACTCTCTGTAGTTTCTTGGTAGGTATGCTAAACTGTGATTTGGATGAAGTGTGAGAACGCTTGCATTCACTCAGAGAAAGAACTTTGTCGTGGTGGTTTGTAGGAATAACAACTGTAGTTCGAAGAAGTAGGAGAGTCATATATGAACGGTTACATTCACGCAGAGAAAGCAACTGTGGGGTGGCGTAGGTAATCATCATAATCTGTAGTTTGGAGGAAGTTCGAGAGTCATATCTGGGGAAAATTAGAGTCACATAGAGAAAGGAACAATCGGGGGCTGGTGTGTAGGTCTGCTAAATTCTATTTTGGAAGAAGAGTGAGAGTCATATATGGGAACGCTTATGTTCACTCAGAGAAATCAACGATGGGACGCTGTATTGTTGGCATGCTAAACTGTAGTTTGGAAGAAGTTCGAGAGTCTTATATAGGAAAGTTTACAGTCACCTAGAGAAAGCAACTCACAGGAGGTGGTTTGTAAGCTGCTAAACCCTAATTTGGATGAAGTGAAAGAGGCATACATGGATACGCTTCATTCACTCAGAGAAAGGTAAATTGGGGTGCCGGTTTGTAGGTATACTAACTCCAGTTTGGAAGAAGTACTAGAGTCATATATATGAACGCTTATATGGACGCAGAGAAAGCAACTATGGGGTGGTGTTTTGTAGGCCTGCTAAAATATAGTTTGGAAGAAGTTCGAAAGCAGACAGGCAGGAATGCAACTCTCGGCGGTTCATTTTTCGTTCTGCTGAATTGTATTTTGAAAGAAATACCAGAGTCATATATTCAAACGCTTACATTCATGCAGAGAAAGCAACTCTGGGGTGGTGTTTTCTAGGCATGCTAAACTCTAGTTTGGACGAAGTTTGAGAATCACATATAAGAAAGCTTAGAGTCGCTTAAAGCAAATCTCTGGGTGTGGAATGTAGGCGTGCTAAACTCTATTTTGGTTTCGGAGTGAGAGTCATATATGGGAAGGCTTACATTCACTCAGAGAAAGCAACGATGGTGTGGTGGTTTGTAGGCATACTGAACTCTAGTTTGGAAGAAGTAGGAGAATGATATATGGGAACGCTTACATTCATGCAGAGAAAGCAATTATGGGGTGGCTTTTTTGTAGCCACGCTAATCTCTATTTTGCAAGAAGTTAAAGAGTAATATATAGGAAAGCGTACCGTCATTTATAGAAACCAACTTTCGGGGGATGGTTTGTAGGCCTGCAAAACTCTACTTTGGAAGAAGGGGGAGAGTCATATGGGGGACTGGGTACATTCACTCGGAGAAATCAACGATGGGGTTGTGGTTTGTAGGCATACTAAACTCTAGTTTGGAAGAAGGACGAGAATCATATATAGGAACGCTTACATTCATGCAGAGAAGCAACTATGGAGTGATGTTTGTATGCCTACTAAACGATAGTTTGGAGGATGTTCGAGAGTCATATCTGGAAAGCTTACAGTCATTTAGAGAAAGCAACTCTCTGGGGATGGTTCGTAGGCCTGCTAAACTCTACTTTCAATGAAGTGTTCGAATCATATACAGGAACGCTTACATTCACTCAGAGAAAGCAACGTTGGGGTGGCCGTTTTTGAGCATACTAAACTCTACTTTGGAAGAGGTACGAGAGACAAATACGAACGCTTACATTAACACAGAGAAAGCAAATACGGGGTGCTGTAGTGCAGGCATGCTAAACTATAGATTAGAAGAAGTTCGAAAGCTGACAGTCACTTAGAGAAAGCAACTCTTGGCGGGTGATTTTTAGGTCTGCTAAATTGTATTTTGAAAGACGTACCAGAGTCATATACAAACGCTTACATTCACGCAGAGAAAGAAACTATGGGGTGATGTGTTGTGGGGATGCTAAACTGCAGTTTGGAAGGTGTTCGAGAGTGTTATATAGGATAGCTTACAGTCACCTAGAGAAAGCAACACTCGGGACAGCTTTACAAGCCTCTAAACACTAATTAGCAGCAATTGTGAGAGTCAAACATGGGAACGCTTACATTCACTCAGAGAACGCAACGTTTGGGTGGCTGGTTTTTAAGCATTCTAAACTGTATTTTGGAGGAAGTAGGAGAGTCATATATACGAATGCTTACATTCACGCAGAGAAAGCAACTCTGTGGTCGTATTTTGTTGGCATGCTAAACTGTGGTTTGGAAGAAGTTCGAGAGCCTTATATAGGAAAGATTACAGTGACACAGAGAAAACAACTCTCTGTAGTTTCTTGGTAGGTCTGCTAAACTGTGATTTGGATGAAGTGTGAGAACGCTTGCATTCACTCAGAGAAAGAACTTTGTCGTGGTGGTTTGTAGGAATAACAACTGTAGTTCGAAGAAGTAGGAGAGTCATATATGAACGGTTACATTCACGCAGAGAAAGCAACTGTGGGGTGGCGTAGGTAATCATCATAATCTGTAGTTTGGAGGAAGTTCGAGAGTCATATCTGGGGAAAATTAGAGTCACATAGAGAAAGGAACAATCGGGGGCTGGTGTGTAGGTCTGCTAAATTCTATTTTGGAGGAAGAGTGAGAGTCATATATGGGAACGCTTATGTTCACTCAGAGAAATCAACGATGGGACGCTGTATTGTTGGCATGCTAAACTGTAGTTTGGAAGAAGTTCGAGAGTCTTATATAGGAAAGTTTACAGTCACCTAGAGAAAGCAACTCACAGGAGGTGGTTTGTAAGCCGCTAAACTCTAATTTGGATGAAGTGAAAGAGGCATACATGGATACGCTTCATTCACTCAGAGAAAGGTAAATTGGGGTGCCGGTTTGTAGGTATACTAACTCCAGTTTGGAAGAAGTACTAGAGTCATAAATATGAACGCTTATATGGACGCAGAGAAAGCAACTATGGGGTGGTGTTTTGTATTCCTGCTAAATTATAGTTTGGAAGAAGTTCGAAAGCAGACAGTCACTTAGAGAAAGCAACTCTCGGCGGTTCATTTTTCGGTCTGCTGAATTGTATTTTGAAAGAAATACCAGAGTCATATATTCAAACGCTTACATTCATGCAGAGAAAGCAACTCTGGGGTGGTGTTTTCTAGGCATGCTAAACTCTAGTTTGGACGAAGTTTGACAATCACATATAAGAAAGCTTAGAGTCGCTTAAAGCAAATCTCTGGGTGTGGAATGTAGGCGTGCTAAACTCTATTTTGGTTTCGGAGTGAGAGTCATATATGGGAAGGCTTACATTCACTCAGAGAAAGCAACGATGGTGTGGTGGTTTGTAGGCATACTGAACTCTAGTTTGGAAGAAGTAGGAGAATGATATATGGGAACGCTTACATTCATGCAGAGAAAGCAATTATGGGGTGGCTTTTTTGTAGCCACGCTAATCTCTATTTTGCAAGAAGTTAAAGTGTAATATATAGGAAAGCGTACCATCATTTATAGAAACCAACTTTCGGGGGATGGTTTGTAGGCCTGCAAAACTCTACTTTGGAGGAAGGGGGAGAGTCATATGGGGGACTGGGTACATTCACTCGGAGAAATCAACGATGGGGTTGTGGTTTGTAGGCATACTAAACTCTAGTTTGGAAGAAGGACGAGAATCATATATAGGAACGCTTACATTCATGCAGAGAAAGCAACTATGGAGTGATGTTTGTATGCCTACTAAACGATAGTTTGGAGGATGTTCGAGAGTCATATCTGGAAAGCTTACAGTCATTTAGAGAAAGCAACTCTCTGGGGATGGTTCGTAGGCCTGCTAAACTCTATTTTCAATGAAGTGTTCGAATCATATACAGGAACGCTTACATTCACTCAGAGAAAGCAACGTTGGGGTGGCCGTTTTTGAGCATACTAAACTCTACTTTGGAAGAGGTACGAGAGACATAAATACGAACGCTTACATTAACACAGAGAAAGCAAATACGGGGTGCTGTAATGCAGGCATGCTAAACTATAGATTGGAAGATGTTCGAAAGCTGACAGTCACTTAGAGAAAGCAACTCTTGGCGGGTGATTTTTAGGTCTGCTAAATTGTATTTTGAAAGACGTACCAGAGTCATATACAAACGCTTACATTCATGCAGAGAAAGAAACTATGGGGTGATGTGTTGTTGGCATGCTAAACTGCAGTTTGGAAGGAGTTCGAGAGTGTTATATAGGATAGCTTACAGTCACCTAGAGAAAGCAACACTCGGGACAGCTTTACAAGCCTCTAAACACTAATTAGCAGTAATTGTGAGAGTCAAACATGGGAACGCTTACATTCACGGAGAGAACACAACGTTTGGGTGGTCGTTTGTAGGCATAATAACTGTAGTTCGGAAGAAGTAGGAGAGTCATATGTATGAACGGTTACATTCACGCAGAGAAAGAAACTGTTGGGTGGTGTATGTACGCATGTTAATCTATACTTTGGAGGAAGTTCGAGAGTCATATCTGGGGAAAATTGCAGTCATTTAGAGAAAGCAACAATCCGGGGCCGTTTTGTAGATCTGCTAAATTCTATTTTGGAAGAAGAGTGAAATTCATATGTGGGAACGCTTATGTTCACTCAGAGAAATCAACGATGGGGCAGTGTTTCGTTGGGATGCTAAAGTGTAGTTTGGAAGAAGTTCGCGAGTCTTATATAAGAAAGCTTACAGTCACCTAGAGAAAGTAACTCTCGGCAGATTGTTTCTAAGCGTGCTAAACTCTAATTTGCATCAATTGTGAGAGTCAAACGGGAACGCTTACATTCACTCAGAGAACGCAACGTTTGGGTGGTGGTTTGTAAGCATTCTAAACTGTATTTTGGAGGAAGTAGGAGAGTCATATATACGAATGCTTACATTCACGCAGAGAAAGCAACTCTGTGATCGTATTTTGTTGGCATGCTAAACTGTGGTTTGGAAGAAGTTCGAGAGCCTTATATAGGAAAGATTACAGTGACACAGAGAAAACAACTCTCTGTAGTTTGTTGGTAGGTCTACTAAACTGTAATTTGGATGATGTGTGAGATCGCTTGCATTCACTCAGAGAAAGAACTTTGTCGTGGTGGTTTGTAGGAATAACAACTGTAGTTCGAAGAAGTAGGAGAGTCATATATGAACGGTTACATTCACGCAGAGAAAGGAACTGTGGGGTGGCGTATGTAATCATCATAATCTGTAGTTTGGAGGAAGTTCGAGAGTCATATCTGGGGAAAATTAGAGTCATTTAGAGAAAGGAACAATCGGGGGCTGGTGTGTAGGTCTGCTAAATTCTATTTTGGAAAAAGAGTGAGAGTCATATATGGGAACGCTTATGTTCACTCAGAGAAATCAACGATGGGGCGCTGTATTGTTGGCATGCTAAACTGTAGTTTGGAAGAAGTTCGAGAGTCTTATATAGGAAAGTTTACAGTCACCTAGAGAAAGCAACTCACAGGAGGTGGTTTGTAAGCCGCTAAACTCTAATTTGGATGAAGTGAAAGAGGCATACATGGATACGCTTCATTCACTCAGAGAAAGGTAAATTGGGGTGCCGGTTTGTAGGTATACTAACTCCAGCTTGGAAGAAGTACTAGAGTCATATATATGAACGCTTATATGGACGCAGAGAAAGCAACTATGGGGTGGTGTTTTGTAGGCCTGCTAAAATATAGTTTGGAAGAAGTTCGAAAGCAGACAGTCACTTAGAGAAAGCAACTCTTGGCGGTGGATTTTTAGGTCTGCTAAATTGTATTTTGAAAGAAGTACCAGAGTCATATATTCAAACGCTTACATTCATGCAGAGAAAGGAACTGTGGGGTGGTGTTTTCTAGGCGTGCTAAACTCTAGTTTGGACGAAGTTTGAGAATCACATATAAGAAAGCTTAGAGTCACTTAGAGAAAGCAAATCTCTGGGTGTGGAATGTAGGCGTGCTAAACTCTATTTTGGTTTAGATTGAGAGTCATATATGGAAAGGGTTACATTCACTCAGAGAAAGCAACGATGGTGTGGTGGTTTGTAGGCATACTAAACTCTAGTTTGGAAGAAGTAGGAAAATGATATATGGGAACGCTTACATTCATGCAGAGAAAGCAATTATGGGGTGGCTTTTTTGTACCCATGCTAATCTCTAGTTTGGAAGAAGTTATATAGGAAAGCGTACACTCATTTATAGAAACCAACTTTCGGGGGATGAAGGGTAGGCCTGCAAAACTCTACTTTGGAAGAAGTGGGAGAGTCATATTGGGGACCACGTACATTGACTCAGAGAAATCGAGGATGGGGTTGTGTTTTGTAGGCATACTAAACTCTAGTTTGGAGAAAGTAGGAGAATCATATATAGGAACGCTTACATTCATGCAGAGAAAGCAACTATGGAGTGAGGTTTGTATGCCTACTAAACTATAGTTTGGAGGAAGTTTAGAATCTTATATAGCAAAGCTTACAGTCACCTGGAGAGAGCAACTCTTGGGAGATGATTTCTAAGCCTGATAATTTGCACCAACTCTTAAAGTCAAGTATGGGAAGGTTTACATCCACTCAGAACGCAAGGTTTGGGTTGCAGTTTGTGGCCTTAATTGTAGTTCGGAAGAAGTAGGAAAGTCATATATATGAACGGTTACATTCACGCAGACAAACCAGCTATGGAGTGATGTGTGTATGCCTACTAAACTATAGTTTGGAGGATGTTCGAGAGTCATATCTGGAAAGCTTACAGTCATTTAGAGAAAGAAACTCTCAGGGGGTGGTTCGTAGGCCTGCTAAACTCTATTTTCAATGAAGTGTTAAAATCATATACAGGAACGCTTACATTCACTCAGAGAAAGCAACGTTGGGGTGGCCGTTTGTGAGCATACTAAACTCTACTTTGGAAGAGGTACAAGAGACATAAATACGAACGCTTACATTAACACAGAGAAAGCAAATACGGGGTTCTGTAGTGCAGGCATGCTAAACTATAGAATGGAAGAAGTTCGAAAGCTGACAGTCACTTAGAGAAAGCAACTCTTGGCGGGTGATTTTTTAAGTCTGCTAAATTGTATTTTGAAAGACGTGTCAGAGTCTTATATACAAACGCTTACATTCATGCGTAGAAAGAAACTATGGGGTGATGTGTTGTGGGGATGCTAAACTGCAGTTTGGAAGAAGTTCGAGAGTGTTATGTAGGATAGCTTACAGTCACCTAGAGAAAGCAACACTCAGGAGAGCTTTGCAAGCCTGCTAAACTCTAACAAGCAGCGATTGTGAGAGTCAAACATGGGAACGCTTACATTCACTCAGAGAACACAACGTTTGGGTGGTGGTTTGTAGGCATAATAACTGTAGTTCGGAAGAAGTAGAAGAGTCATATATGAACGGTTACATTCACGCAGAGAAAGCAACTGTTGGGTGGCGTATGTATGCATGCTAATCTGTAGTTTGGAGGAATTTCGAGAGTCATATCTGGGGAAAATTACAGTCACTTAGAGAAAGCAACCATCGGGGGCCATTTTGTAGATCTGCTAAATTCTATTCTGAAAGAAGAATGAGAGTCATATATGGGAACGCTTATGATCACGAAGAGAAATCAACTATGGGGCAGTGTTTTGTTCGCATGCTAAACTGTAGTTTGGAAGAAGTTTGCGAGTCTTACATAGGAAAGTTTACAGTCACCCAGAGAAAGCAACTCTCGGGAGATTGTTTCTAAGCATGCTAAATTCTAGATTGCATCAATTGTGAGAGTCAAACATGGGAACGCTTACATTCACTCAGAGAACGCAACGTTTGGGTGGTGGTTTGTAAGCATTCTAAACTGTATTTTGGAGGAAGTAGGAGAGTCATATATACGAATGCTTACATTCACGCAGAGAAAGCAACTCTGTGATCGTATTTTGTTGGCATGCTAAACTGTGGTTTGGAAGAAGTTCGAGAGCCTTACATAGGAAAGATTACAGTGACACAGAGAAAAACAAATCTCTGTAGTTTGTTGGTAGGTCTGCTAAACTGTAATTTGGATGAAGTGTGAGAACGCTTGCATTCACTCACAGAAAGAACGTTGTCGTGATGGTTTGTAGGAATAAATGCTGTAGTTCAAAAGAAGTAGGAGAGTCATATATGAATGGTTACATTCACGCAGAGAAAGCAACTGTGGGGTGGTCTATGTAATCATCATAATCTAGTTTGGAGAAAGTTCGAGAGTCATATGTGGGAAAAATTAACGTCACCTAGAGAATTGGAACCATCGGGTGTTGTGTAGGTCTGCTAAATTCTATTTTGGAAGAAGAGTGAGAGTCATATATGGGAACGCTTATGTTCACTCAGAGAAATCAACGATGGGGCGCTGTATTGTTGGCATGCTAAACTGTAGTTTGGAAGAAGTTCGAGAGTCTTATATAGGAAAGTTTACAGTCACCTAGAGAAAGCAACTCACAGGAGGTGGTTTGTGGGCCGCTAAACTCTAATTTGGATGAAGTGAAAGAGGCATACATGGATACGCTTCATTCACTCAGAGAAAGGTAAATTTGGGTCCTGGTTTGTAGGTATACTAACTCCAGTTTGGAAGAAGTACGAGAGTCATATATATGAACGATTATATGGACGCAGAGAAAGCAACTATGGGGTGGTGTTTTGTAGGCACGATAAAATATAATTTGGAAGAAGTTTGAAAGCTGACAGTGACTTAGAGAAAGCAACTCTTGGCGGTTGATTTTGAGGTCTGCTAAATTGTATTTTGATAGAAGTACAAGAGTCATATATAAAATCGCTTATATTTATGCTGAGAAAGAAACTATGTGGTTATGTTTTGTTGGCGTGCTGAAATGTAGTTTCGAAGACGTTCGACAGTCTTTTATAGGAAAGCTTACAGTCCCCCAGAGGAAGCAACTTTCGAGAGATAGTTTGTAAGCCTGCTAAACTCTACTTTGCATCATTTGGAACAGTCATACTTGGGAACGCTAACATTCTCTGAGAGAACGCAACGTTTGGTTGGTTGTTTGTAAGCATACTAAACTGTATTTTGGAAGAAGTAGCAGAGTCATATATATGAGTGCTTACATTCACGCAGAGAGGGCAACTATGGGGTGGTGTTTTGTAGGCATGCAAATCTCTAGTTGCGAAGAAGTTAAGAGTAATAGGAAAGCTTACAGTCTCACAGAGAAAGCAACCCTTGGGGGCCGGTTTGTAGTTCTGCCAAATTCTATTTTGGATGAAGTGTGAATCTTAAATGGGAACGCTAACATTCACTCAGAGAAAGCAAGGTTGCGGTGGTGATTTTTAGTCACACTAAACTGGAGTTTGGAGGAAGTACGAGAATAAAAGAATGCTTACATTCACTCAGAAAAAGCAACGTTGGGGAGGTGGTTGGTAGGTGTACTATACTTTGGAAGAAGTACGAGCGTGATGCATAGGAACGCTTACATTCACGCAAACTATGGGGTGGCCTTTTGTTGGCATGCTAAACTATGTCCCAAAGTCATATATAGGAAAGCTTATAGTGAGAGAAAGCAACTCTCGGGCGGTGTTTTGTAGGTCCGGCAAATTGCATTTTGAAAGCAGTCCGAGATTCATATAAGGGAAGGCCTATATCCACTCAGAGAAAGCAATGTTAGGCTGGTGGTTTGTAGGCATACTAAACTGTATTTTGGAACTCGTATGTATGACTCTCACACTTGATCCAAATTAGAGTTCACCAGGCCTATAAACCACATCCTGAGAGTTGCTTTCTCTAGGTGAATGTAAGCTTTCCTATGTAAAACTCTCGAACTTCTTCCAAACTAAAGTTTAGCATGCCAACAGTACACCACCGCATCGTTGCTTTCTCTGAGTGAACATAAGCATTCCCTTATATGAATCACTTTTTCCAAAATAGAATTTAGCAGACCTACAAACCAGTCCCCGATGGTTGATTTAGCTATGTGACTGTAATTTTCCCCAGATATGACTCTCAAACTTCCTCCAAAGTATAGATTAACATGCGTACATACACCACCCAACAGTTTCTTTCTCTGCGTGAATGTAACTGTTCATATATATGAATCTCCTACTTCTTCCGACCTACAGTTATTATGCCTACAAACCACCACCCAAACGTTGTGTTCTCTCCGTGAATGTAAGCTTTCCCATATTTGACTCTCACAATTGCTGCTAATTAGTGTTTAGAGGCTTTCAAAGCTGTCCCGAGTGTTGTTTTCTCTAGGTGACTGTAGCTATCCTATATAACACTCTGGAAGTCCTTTCAAACTGCAGTTTAGCATGCCAACAAAACATCACCCCATAGTTTCTTTCTCTGCATAAATGTAAGCGTTTGTGTATATAACTCTTGTACGTCTTTCAAAATACAATTTAGCAGACCTAAAAATCACCCGCCAAGAGTTGCTTTCTCTAAGTGACTGTCAGCTTTCGAACTTCTTCCAATCTATAGTTTAGCATGCCTGCACTACAGCACCCCGTATTTGCTTTCTCTGTGTTAATGTAAGCGTTCCTATGTATGTCTCTCGTACCTCTTCCAAAGTAGAGTTTAGTATGCTCAAAAACGGCCACCCCAACGTTGCTTTCTCTGAGTGAATGTAAGCGTTCCTGTATATGATTCGAACACTTCATTGAAAATAGAGTTTAGCAGGCCTACGAACCACCCCCAGAGAGTTGCTTTCTCTAAATGACTGTAAGCTTTCCAGATATGACTCTCGAACATCCTCCAATCTATCGTTTAGTAGGCATACAAACATCACTCCATAGTTGCTTTCTCTGCATGAATGTAAGCGTTCCTATAAATGATTCTCGTCCTTCTTCCAAACTAGAGTTTAGTATGCCTACAAACCACAACCCCGTCGTTGATTTCTCCGAGTGAATATACCCAGTCCCCCATATGACTCTCCCCCTTCTTCCAAAGTAGAGTTTTGCAGGCCTACAAATCATCCCCCGAAAGTTGGTTTCTATAAATGACGGTACGCTTTCCTATATATTACTCTTTAACTTCTTGCAAAATAGAGATTTGCATGGCTACAAAAAAGCCACCCCATAATTGCTTTCTCTGCATGAATGTAAGCGTTCCCATATATCATTCTCCTACTTCTTCCAAACTAGAGTTCAGTATGCCTACAAACCACCACACCATCGTTGCTTTCTCTGAGTGAATGTAAGCCTTCCCATATATGACTCTCACTCTGAAACCAAAATAGAGTTTGGCACTCCTACATTCCACACCCAGAGATTTGCTTTAAGCGACTCTAAGCTTTCTTATATGTGATTGTCAAACTTCGTCCAAACTAGAGTTTAGCATGCCTAGAAACCACCCCACAGTTGCTTTCTCTGCATGAATGTAAGCGTTCATATACATGACTCTCGTACTTCCTCCAAAATACAGTTTAGAATGCCTACAAACCACCACCCAAACGTTGCGTTCTCTGAATGAATGAAAGCATTCCCATGTTTGACTCTCACAATTGATGCAAAGTAGAGTTTAGCAGGCCAAGAAAGGCTCTCCCGAGAGTTGCTTTCTCTAGGTGACTGTAAGCTTTCCTAAATAAGACTCTCCAACTTCTTCCAAACTACAGGTTAACATGCCCACAAAACATCACCCCATGGTTTTTTCTTTGCATGAATGTAAGCATTAGTATATATGACTCTGGTACTTCTTTCAAAATACAATTTAGCAGACCTAAAAATCACCCACCAAGAGTTGCTTTCTCTAAATGACTGTTCAGGTTTGGAACTTCTTCCAAACTATAGCATGCTTACAAAACACCACCACGTAGTTGCTTTCTCTGTGTGAATGTAAGCGTTCCCAAATATCATTCTCGTACTTCTTCCAAACTATTTAGTATGCCTACAAAAACCACCCCAGTGTTGTTTCTCTGAGGGAATGTAAGCGGTCCCATATTTGACTCTCACACTTCATCCAAATTAGAGTTTAGCATGTGTACAAAAAAATCTCCCGAGTGTTGCTTTCCCTGGGTGACGGTAATCTTTCCTGTATAAGGTTCTCCAACTTCTTCCAAACTACAGTTTAGCATGCCTACAAAACCTGACGCCATAAGTGCTTTCTCTGTGTGAATGTAAGTGTTCCTATATAGGACTCTCGTACTTCTTCCAAACTACAGTTTAGTATGCCCTACAAACCACCACCCAAACGTTGTTTTCTCTGAGTGAATGTAAGCGTTCCCATATATGACTCTCACATTTCAACCAAAATAACTCTATTTCAACCAAAATAACTCTACATTCCACACCCAGAGAGTTGCTTTCTCTACGTGACTGTAAACTTTCCTATATATGACTCTCAAACTTCGTCCAAACTAGAGTTTTGCAAGCCTACAAAACACCACCCCATAGTTGCATTCGGTGCCGGAATGTAAGCGGTTCTACATGTGATTCTCTTGCTTCTTCTAGGAACCACAACCACAACGTTGCTTTCACTGAGTTCCCATATATTATTCTAACACTTCATTGAAAATAGAGTTTAGCAGGCCTACGAAACACCCCCTAGGGTTGCTTTCTCTAAGTGACTGTAAGCTTCCCAGATATGGCTCTCGAACTTCCTCCAAACTATATTTTAGTAGGCATACAAACATCACTCCATAGTTGCTTTCTCTGCGTGAAGGTAAGCGTTCCTATATACGATTCTCGTACTTCTTCCAAACTAGAGTTGACTATGCCTACAAATCACAATCCCATCGTTGATTTCTCTGAGTGAATGCACGCGGTCCCCAATATGACTCTCTCCCACTTCCAAACTGGAGTTTTGCAGGTGTACAAAACATCCCCCGAGAGTTGGTTTCTATGACTGTACCCTTTCCTATATATTACTCCTTAACTTCTTCCAAACTAGAGATTAGCATGGCTACAAAAACGCCACCCCATAATTGCTTTCTCTACGCGAATGTAAGCGTTCCCATATATCATTCTCCTACTTCTTCCAAACTAGAGTTTAGTATGCCTACAAACCACCACGCCGTCGTTGCTTTCTCTGAGGGAATGTAAGCCTTCCCATATATGACTCTCACTCTTAAACCAAAATAGAGTTTAGCAGGCCTACATTCCACACCCAGAGATTTGCTTTCTCTAAGTGACTCTAAGCTTTCTTATATGTGATTCTCAAACTTCGTCCAAACTAGAGTTTAGCATGCCTATAAAACACCACCCCATAGTTACTTTCAGTGCGTCAAAATGTATGTGCTCCTATATGTGATTCTCGTGCTTCTTCCAAACTGCAGTTTAGTAAGCCTACAAACAACCCCATCGTTGCTTTCTCTGAGTGAATGTAAGCCTTCTCATATATGACTCTCACACTTCAACCAAACAGGGTTTTGCAGGCCTACAAACCACCCGCCAAGACTTGCTTTTTCAAAGTGGCTGTTACCTTTCCTATATAGGACTCTGGAACTTCTCCCAAGCTAGACTTTAACATGTCTACCTGACACTACTCCGTAGTTGCTCTCGCTGTGTGAATGTAAGCGTTCCTATATATGAGTCTTGTACTTCTTCTTAACTAACATCTGGCATGCCAAAATAACACTCCCCCATAGTTGCTTTCTTTGAGTCAATGTAAACATTCCTATATATGTCTCTCGCACTTCTTCCAAACTAGAGTTGAATAAGTCTACAAACCAATCCCCGACAGCTGTTTTCTCTGAACGAATTTAAGCGTTCCTATATATGTCTATGGCACTTCCTCCAAACTAGAGTTTAGAAAGCCTACACTCCACCCCTGTTCGTTGCTTTCTCTAAGTTACTGTATGCTTTCCTATACATGGCTCTCGAAATTTTCCAAACTAGAGTTAGCATGCCTACTATACACCTACACATAATTGCTTTGTCTGAGTGAATATAAGCCTTCCTATATATGACTGTCGCACTTTTTCCAAATTAGAGTGTAGCCAGCCTGGAAAGCACCCCTTATAGTTGCTTTCATTGAGTGAATGTTAACATTCCTATGTATGACTCTCGCAACTTTTCCAATCTAAGATTTTAGCAATGCTACAAATCCCCCGCCGAGAGTTCCTATACATAACTGTCCTCTTTTTCCAAGCTAGAGTTTAGGAAGCCTAGAATCCGTCCCCCCGTAGACGCTTTATGTGAACGTAAGCGTTCTATATATGACTCTCGCCTTCCTCCAAACTAGAGCTTAGCAAGCCTACAAACCAACTCCCTATAATTGCTTTCTCTGAATGAATGATATCGTTCCTATATAAGACTCTCGAACTTCTTCCAAACCAGAGTTTAACAAGCCAAAAAAGCACCCCCCATAGATGCTTCCTCTAACTCAAAGCTAATATTCCTATATATGATTCAGCTTCTTCATCCAAACTAGAGTAAGGCAAGCCTACAAATCACACATCAATAGTTGCTTTCTATAAGTAAATGTAAGCATCCCTATATATGACTATAGCAATTCTTCCAAACTGGAGTTTAGCAAGCCTACAGACCCCAGGACTCCACTCCATAGTACCCTGGGCATTGGCGCCTGCCTGTCATGCAGGACATAGGGGCGGACGCTCATCTCAGACACGGCATTGGTGGATTGTAGGCTTTTTTAAGTTTTTGAATTGAAGAACTCTGAGAATTGGAATTCGGTTTAGGGTAAGGTTAGGTGTTAGGGACTAGGATTAGGTTTAGGGGTTAGGGTTTTAGGTTAGAATTAGGGTTAGGATTACTGTTAGGGTTAGAGATTAGGATTATGTTTAGTGGTTGGGTTTAGGTTTAGGGTGAGAGGCAAGAGTAAGGGTCAGGGATTAGGGTTACTGTTAGGAGTTAGATTCAGGGCTTACGAAGGGTTTGGTTTAGTGATAGGGTTAGGGCTTACGTTTAACGGTGTGTGTTAGGGCACGGGCCCCGTCTAATGTACGGGGCACTGTGGGTGTGGAGCAAGGCTGCGTCCCCACTTCATCTTACCCTTGGTGTTGGGCTTCAACTGTCACGCAGGACAAAGGCAGAGGCTCATGAAACGCATGGTTAGGATTAAGGTTTAAGGTTAGGGTCAAGGTTGAGGGTTAGGGTGAGGGTTAACAGTTAGAGTTAGGGTAAGGGGGTTAGGGATAGGGTTAGGGTTAAGGGTTAGGTTTATGGTTCAGGTTTAAGGTTAGCGTTAGAGGGTAGGGTTAGTGTAACTGTAGGTCAGTGTTGCGGTTAGATCTCTAGGCATTAGGGTAAAGGTCAGGGTTAGGGTTAAGAGTTAGGGTTAAGTTTAATGGTTAAGGATTGGGATTAGGGTTGAGGATTAGGGTTAAGATTATGGGTAATGACTCAGGATCAAAGGTTAGGGTTATTTTTAGGCGTAGGGTTAGCGTAAGGGGTTAGGGTTAATGTTAGTGTTGTTGGTAGGGTTAAGGTTAGGGTTGGCGTTTCAGAATTAGGGATTAGGTGTTATGGTTATGGCTAGGAGTTAGCGTTAGATTTACGGTATAGGTCTTGTTCTCAGGGTGTCATGCATTAACGTTAAGATAAGGGGTTAAAGTTAGGGTTACGGTGAGTTTTACCTGTTAAGGTGAGCAGTAGGATCAGGGTTAGGTATTATGTTCTGGGTTAGGGTTATGGGTGAGGGGTAGGGTTTATCGTTAGGGCACGGGCCCTGTATGCACTAGGAGGCGAAGTTAGGGGTCTGTGATGGTCGCTGGGAACCCACTCTATCGCACGCAGTGTATGGGCCTCTGGGTTTCATGCAGGACACTGTGGCAGAGCCGGCTTTCATGCATGGCTTAGTAGGATTGTAGGCTTTCAAAACTCAGAGAAAGCAAGAAGTCTGAGAATTAGATTTCGGGTTAGGATTACGGCACGGTTTAGGGATGAAGATTAGTGGTTAGGGTGAGGGCTTAGGGTTAGGGGTTAGGGTTAGGGTTAGGGTTGCTGGTAGGGTGAAGGTTAGGTTTGACGTTTTAGAATTAGGGATGAGGTGTTACGGTTATGACTATGGTTTAGGATTAGAATTACGGGATAGGGCTTCTTCTCAAGGTGTTATGCATTCACGTTAAGTTAAGGGGCTAAGTTAGGGTTACGGGGAGGTTTATGTTTTAAGGTGAGCAATAGGATCAGGGTTAGGTGTTATGTTCAGGGTGAGGGTTATCTGTTAGGGGTAGTGTTTATACTTAGCGTACGGGCCCTGTCTGAACTGGGCGGGGGGCTGGGGTTAGGGGGATGGGATTGTCCCCGGGAACACACTCTATCGTACGCTGGGTATGGGCTCCTGGGTTTCATGCAGGACACAGTGGCAGAGCCCCCTTTTACTCATGGCATGGGAGGATTGTAGGCTTTCTAAACTCTGAGAAAGCAAGAACTCTGAGAATTAGATTTAGGGGTAGGATTCTGGTAATGTTTAGGGATGAAGATTAGTGTCAGGGTGGGGTCTTGGGTTAGGGGTTGGGGTTAAAGGTTAGTGTTAGGTTTAACAGTTACAGTTAGGTTTACGGTTAAGTCTCAGGGTTCGGGTTAAGGTTTGGGTTTAGCGTTTGGCACAGGGGTAGGCTTCAGTGTTAGCTTCATGGTTAAAGATTAGGAGTAGGGTTAGTGCGAGGGTTAAGGGTAAGGCTCAAGATTAAGGGTACAGGTTGGGGTTAGGCTTAGGTTTAGGGTTAGGGGTCAAGGGTCAGGTTTAGGGTTAAGTGTTGGGCTTAGGGTTGGGGTTTAGTGTTAAGTTTATCGTTAAGGATTAGGGTTAGGGTCAGGGTTAAATGCTTGGGTGCGGGTAATGGTTAGGGTCAGGGTTAAGGTTTATGGATAGGGTTAGTGTTAAGGGTTTATGGGTAGGTTTAGGGTTCAGGGTTAGAGTTAGCATTAGGGCTTAAGGTTAGGATTAGGTGGTAGGTTAGATTTTAGGGTTAGATCTAGGCGTTAGAGTAAGGGTTAAGAGATAGGGTTAGGTTTAATGCTTAGGATTAGGGTTAGGGTTTGGGGTTAAAGTAAGTGTTAGGGGTTAGGTTTAAGGATCCAAGGTTAGGGTTATTTTTAGCTGTAGTGTTAGGGTTAGGGATAAGGGATAAGGTTGGCGTGAGGGTTTTCCTTACTGTTAGGGTTAAGGGTCAGGCTTAGATTAAAGGTTAAGGTTAGGGTCAGCCTTAAGGGTTAGGGTGAGGGTTAACGGTTACGGTAAAGGTTAAGCGTTAGTGTTAGGGGTTAGCGATTAGGGTTTTTGGTAAGTGTTAGGGTTAGGAGTTAGTGTTTTATGAAGGGGTATGGTTAGAATTAGGATTGGGGTTAGTGTTAGGGTTAGGTTTAGGAGTTAGGTTTAGGGTAAAAGGATAGGATTAGCGTTAAGCGTTGGGATCAGGTTTAGGGTTAAAGTTTAGTGTTAGGGTTAATGTTTAGTGTTATGGTCCAGTTTAAGTGTTAGGGTGAGGGTTAACGGTTAGGATTAGGCTTAGAGGTTGGGGATATAGTGAGGGTTCAGTGTTAGGGTTAGGTTTAGGGTTCAGGGTTAAGGTTAGCTGTAGGGGTTATGGTTAGGGTTAGGTGTTAGGTTAGTGTCAGGGTTAGGACTAGTCGTGAGGGTAAGGTTTAGGGTTAGCTTTAAGTGCTAGGGTTAGGTTGAATGGATAGGATTAGGATTAGGGTTAAGGGTTAGGGTAAGGCTTAGGGGTTAGGGTGAAGGGTTAAGGGTTTTTGTTAGGCATAGCGTTGGGGTTAGAACTAAGGGTTACTGTCAGTGTTAGGGTTGTAGGCAGGGTTACGGTTAGAGTTAGCGGTTTAGAATTAGGGTTAGGGATTAGGTGTTACAGTGACGACTAGGAGATAGGGTTAGAATTATGGGATAGGGGTTGTTCTCAGGGAATGGGTTATGCACTAACGTTAGGATAAGAGGTTAAAGTTAGGCTCACGGTGAGGTTTACGTGTTAAGGGGAGAAATAGGAACAGGGTTAGGTGTTATGTTCACGGTGAGGGATATCTGTTACAGGTATTGTTTATGCTTAGCGCACGGGCCCTGTCTGCCTTAGGCGGGGGTGGGGGGAGGTTAGGGGACTGGGATTGTCACCAGGATCCCACTGTATCGTACTCTGGGTATGGGCCCGTGGGTTTGATGCAGGACACAGTGGTAGAGCCTCCTTTCACGCATGGCATGGGAGGATTGCAGGCTTTCTAAACTCTAAGAAAGCAAGAAGTCTGAGAATTAGATTTAGGGTTAGGATTCTGGTTAGGGTTAAGGATGAAGTTTAGTGTTAGGGTGAGGGCTTAGGGTTAGGGATTAGGGTTAGGGTTAAAGGTTACTCTTAGGTTTAACGGTTACAGTTCGGTTTAGGGTTGAGGTTTACGGTTAGGGTTAAGATGAGGGGTTAGGGTTTGGTATAGGGTTAGGGTTAGGTACAGGGTTAGGGTTAAGTGTTAGGTTTACGGTTGAAGATTAGGATTAGGGTTAGGATTAAAGGTTAGCGTGAGAGTTAACGGTTAGGGTTAAGGTTAAGAGTTAGGGTTAGGGTTTAGGTTTAGGGTTAAGGGTTAGGGTTAGCTTTAGGGTTCGAGTTATGTGTTAGGGTTTGTGTTAGAGGTTAGGGTTAGGTTTACTGTCCACGGTTAGGGTTACGTTTAGGGGTTAGCATTAGGGTTAAGGATTAGGTTTAGGGTAAGGGTTTAGAGTTAGTGTTGGGCTTTAGGCTCGGGGCTTAGGTTCAGGGTCAGGGGTTAGTGTTGGTGGTAGGGCTTAGATTTATCGGTCAGTTTAAGGGCACAGGACCTGGTTAATCTACGGTGAGAGGGGTGCAGTCGGAGTCATCACGAAAGCACAACATCATTCCCTGGGCCCTGGAACAAGATCTACATGCAGGACTCAGGCGGAGCCTCATCTCACACATGGCATGGCTGTATTGTAGGCTTGCTTCACTTTGGGAATGGAAGTAGTGTGAGAATTAGGGTTAGGGTTGGGGTTAGGGGTTTCGAGTTAGGGGTTAGGCTTGGAGTCAGGGTTAGGTGCTAGGGATTAGTGGTTAGGGTTAGAGTTAGTGTTACGGGTTAGGTGTTAACTCTGGTTTAGGGGGCCAGGGTAAGGTTTAGGTTTGGAGTTAGCGTTAGGGTTAGGCGTTAGGGTTAAGGGATAGGGTTAGGGTTAAGGGTTAGGCTTAGGGTAAGGGTTCAGGTTTAGGGTTAGGGTCACGGTTAAGGGTTAGGGTGAGGGTTAACAGTTAGGGATAGGGTTAGGGGGTTAGGGATAGGATTAGGGTTAAGGGTTAGGTTTATGGTTCAGGTTTAAGGTTAACATTAGGGGGTTAGGGTTAGTGTTAACTGTAAGTCAGTGTTAGGGTTAGATCTCTAGGCATTAAGGTAAAGGTTAGGTTTAAGGTTAAGTGTTAGGGTTATGTTTAATGGTTAGGCTTGGGATTAGGGTTAAGTGTTAGGGTTAAGGTTAGGGGTTATGACTAAGGATCAACGGTTAGGGTTATTTTTATGCGTAGGGTTAGGGTAAGGTGTTAGGGTTAGTGTTAGTGTTGTTGGTAGGGTTAAGGTTAGGGTTGGCGTTTCAGAATTCGGGATCAGGTGTTATGGTTATGGCTAGGAGTTAGCGTTAGAATTACAGTATAGTGCTTTTTCTCAGGGTGTCATGCATTAACGTTAATATAAGGTGTTAAAGTTAGGGTTATGGTGAGCTTTACCTCTTAAGGTGAGCAGTATGATCAGGGTTAGGTGTTATGTTCTGGGTTAGTCTTATGGGTGAGGGGTAGGGTTTATGCTCTGGGCACGGGCCCTGTATGCACTAGGAGGCAAAGATAGGGGTCTGTGATGGTCGCTGGTAATCTACTCTATCGTATGCAGTGTATGGGCCTCTGGTTTCCTGCAGGAAACTGTCGCAGAGCGGGCTTTCATGCATGGCTTAGTAGGATTGTAGGCTTTCAAAACTCTGAGAAAGCAAGAAGTCTGAGAATTAGATTTCGGGTTAGGATTACGGCACGGTTTAGGGATGAAGATTAGTGTTAGGGTGAGGGCTTAGGGTTAAGGGTTAGGGTTAGGGTTAGGGTTGATGGTAGGTTGAAGTTTAGGGTTGGCACTTTAGAATATGGATGAGGTGTTATGGTTATGGCTAGGGATTAGGTTTAGAATTATGGGATAGGGCTTCTTCTTTGGGTGCTATGCATTAACGTTAACATAAGGGGATAAATTAGTGTTATGGTTAGGTTTATGTTTTAAGGTGAGCAACAGGATCAGGGTTAGGTTTTATGTTTGGAGTTAGGGTTATCTGTTAGGGATAGTGTTTTTGCTTAGCGCACGGGCCCTGTCTTCACCAGGAGGGGGGGGTTAGGGACTAGGATTTCCACTGGGAACCCGCTCTATCATGCACTAGTTATGGGCCCCCGGGTTTCTTGCAGGACACAGTGGCAGAGCCTCCTTTTACTCATGACATGGGAGAATTGTAGGCTTTCTAAACTCTGAGAAAGCAAGAAGTCTGAGAATTAGATTTAGGGGTAGGTTTATGGTAATGTTTAGGGATGAAGGTTAGTGTTAGGGTGCGTTCTTAAGGTCAGTGGTTAGGGTTAAAGGTTAGTGTTAGGTTTAACCGTTACAGTCAGGTTTATGGTTATGTTTTAGGGTTAGGGTTAAGGTTAAGGTTTAGCGTTTGGTACAGTGTTAGGCTTAAGTTTTAGCTTTAGGGTTAAAGATTAGGATTAGGGTTAGGGTTAAGGGCTAGTGTGAGGGTTAATGATAAGGATCAAGACTAAGGGCTAGGGTTTTTGTTAGTGTTAGGAATAAGTCTTCGTGTAGGCTTTAGGGTTAGCGTTAAGTGTTATGGTTAGGGTTAGGTTTAGGGTTCATGGTTAGTGTTATGTTTATGGGTTAGTGTTAGGGTTAGGGATTAGGTTTAGGGTAAGGTTTTAGAGTTCGTGTTCAGCGTTACGGTCGGAGCTTATGTTTACGGTTAGGGGTTAGTGTTAGTGTTAGGGCTGAGATTTAGCTTTTAGTTTAAGGGCACAGGACCTGTTTTATTTACGGTGAGAAGGGTGCTGTCGGAGTCTCCACGAAAGCACAAAATCGTTCCCTGATCCTTGGGAAAGGACCTACATGCAGGACTCAGGTGGAGCCTCATCTCACGCATAGTATAGCTGTATTGTAGGCTTGCTTCACTCTGAGAATGGAAGTAGTGTGAGAATCAGGGTTAGGGTTTGGGTTAGGGGTTTGGAGTTTGGGATTATGGTTCGAGTCAGGGTTAGGTCCTAGGGATTAGGAGTTAGGGTTAGTGTTAGGGATAGGGGTTAGTTGTTGGGTTTGGGTTAGGGTGCTAGGGTTAGGTTTAGGGTTGGGGTTAATATTAGGGTTAGCGTTTAGGGTTAAAGGATAGGATTATGGTTAAGGGTTTGGCTTAGGGTTAGGGTTAAGGGTTAGTGTTAAGGTTTAGGGTTAAGTTCAGGGTTACGTGTTAGGGTGAGGGTTAACAGTTAGGGTTATGGTTAGGGTCTTAGGGGTAGGGTTAGGGTTAGAGTTAGGGGTTAGGATTAAGGGTGAAGTGTTAGGGTTATTTTTAGGCATAGTTTTAAAGTTAGGGGCTAGGGTAATGTTTGGTTTGATGGTAGGTTTAAGGTTAGGGTTAGCAGTTTAGAATTCGCATTAGGGATTAGGTGTTATGGTTATGGCTTGGAGTTAGGGTTAGAATTCAGAGATAGGAGTTGTTCTCAGGGTAAGTGTTATGCATTAACGTTATGATAAGGGGTTAAATTTAGGGTTATGGTGAGATTTACATTTTAAGGTGAGCAATGGGATCAGGGTCAGGTGTTATGTTCAGGGTTATGGTTAGGGGTGAGGGGTAGGGTTTATGCTTACGACTCGGGCCCTGTCTGCACTAGGCAGGGGGGGAGGGGTTTGGGGTTGCGATTGTCGTCGGGAACCCACTCTAGTGTATGCTGAGTATGGGCACTGGGGTTTCCGGCAGGACACAGTGGTAGAGCCTCCTTTTATTCATGGCATGGGAGGATTGTAGGCTTTCTAACGCTGAGAAAGCAAGAAGTCTGATAATTAGATTTAGGGTTAGGATTATAGTTAGGGTTAGGAATAGGTTAGTGCTAGGGTGAGGGATTAGGGCTAGGGATTATGGGTAGAGTAAAGGTTAAATGTTAGAGTTAGGTTTAACGGTTACAGTTAGGTTTAGGGTTACGTTTTAGGGTGAGGGTTATGGTTAGGGGTTAGGGTTTGGTACAGGGTTAGGGTTAAGTGTTAGGTTTAGGGTTAAAGATTAGAATTCGGATTAGGGTTGACGGTTAGTGTGAGTGTTAACGGTTAGGTTTGTGTTTAAGGGTTAGGGTTAGGGTTTAGGGCTAGTGTTAAGCGTTCGTGTTAGATTTAGGGTTAGAGTAAAGTGTTATGGTTAGGGTTATGGGTTAGCATTAGGGTTAAAGGTTAAGGGTTAGGTTTATTTTCAGGCACAGGGTTAGGATTAGGTGTTAGGGTTAGTGTTACCGTTAAGGTTTTTTGTAGGCTTAAGGTTAGGTTTAGCAGTTTAGAATTAGGGTTAGGGATTAGGTGTTATGGTTATGGTAAGGAGTTAGGGTTAGAATTATGGCATAGGGGTTGGTCTCAGGGTCAGTTTTATGCTTAAAGTTAGGGTAAGCGGTTAAAGTTAGTGTTACGGTGAGCTTTACGTGTTAAGGTGAGCAATAGGATCAGGGTTAGGTTTTATGTTCAGGGTTAGGGTTATGGGTGAGGGGTAGAGTTTATACTTAGGGTTAGGGTTACGGTTAGGGTTTAGGCTTAAGGATCAAGGGTTAGGGTTAGGGTTAGTGTTAGGGCTGTTGGTAGGGTTAAATTTAGGGTTAGCAGCTTACAATTAGGTATTAGGTTTTACAGTTATGAATAAGATTTAGGGTTAGAATTATGGGATAGGTGTTGTCCTCAGGGTAAGTATTATTCATTAACGTTAGGATAAGGGGTTAGGGTTAGGGTTATGGTGAGTTTTACATGTTAAGGTGAGCAATAGGATCAGGGTCAGATGTTATGATCAGGGTTATGGTTATGGGTTAGGGGCAGTGTTTATGCTTAGGGCACAGGCCCTGTCTTCACTAGGTGGGGGAGCTCGGAGGCTGGGATTGTCACCAGGAACCCACTCTATCGTATGCTGGGTATGGGCCTCTGGGTTTCATGCAGGGCACAGTGGCAGAGCCTCCTTTCATGCATGGCATGGGAGGATTGTAGGCTTTCTAAACTCTGAGAAAGCAAGAAGTCTGAGAATTAGATTTAGGGTTAGGATTACGGTTAGGGTTAGGGATGAAGTTTAGTGTTAGGGAGAGGGCTTAGTGTTAGGGATTAGGGTTTGGTACAGGGTTAGGGTTAAGTGTTCGGCTTAGGGGTAAAGATTAGGATTAGTGTTAGGTTTAAGGTTTAGCTGAGGGTTAACGGTTAGGGTTAAGGTGAAGGGTTAGGGTTAGGGTTTAGGGTTAGGATTAGGGGTTCGTGTTAGGTTTAGGGTTACACTTAAGTGTTAGGGTTTAGGTTCAGGTTTAGGGTTCATGGTTAAGGTTATGTTTAGGGGTTAGGTTTAGGGGTTAGGTTTGGTGTAAGGGTATAGTGTTAGTGAAGGGAGTTTGGGTCAGGGTTTCTGTTTAGGGTAGGGGTTAGTGTTAGGACTTAGATTTAGCGATTAGTTTAAGGTCAGAGGACCTGTTTAATCTATGGTGAGAAGGGTGTGGAATCGGTCGCTGAGACACCACAGCATTGTACCCTGGGCCTTGGGCTCAGACCTACATGCAGGAATCAGGGGGAGCCTGTTCTCATGCATGGCATGGTTGTATTGTAGGCTTGGTTAACTCTTAGAATGGAAGAAGTGTGAGAATTAGGGTTATGGTTAGGGTTAGGGATTTGGGTTTAGGAGAGAGTGTTCAAATGAGGGTTAGGGGTTAGGCATTAGGGGTTAGGGTTAGTGTTAGGGTTAGGGGTTGGGGTGAGGGTTGGGTTAGGGGCTAGGGTTAGGTTTAGGGTTGGGGTTAGTGTTAGCGTTCGAGTTAGGGATTAGAGTTAGGGTTAAGGGATAGGATTAGGGTTAAGAGTTTGGCTTAGGGTTCAGGTTAAGGGTTAGGGTTATGGTTAAAGATTAGTGTTAGTTTAAACAGTTACAGTTAGGTTTAGGGTTAAATTTTAGGGTGAGGGCTTTTTAAACTCTAAGAGAGGAAGACGTCTGAGATTAAGATTTAGGGATAGGATTATGGTTAGGATTAGGGATGACGATTAGTGTTAGGGTGAGGGCTTAGGGTTAAGGGTTAGGGATAGAGTTAGGGTTAAGGTTAGTGTTAGTTTTAACGGTTAAAGTTAGGTTTAGGGTTAAGGTTTATTGTCAGGGTTAAGGTCAGGGGTTAGGGTTTCGTACAGGGTAAGAGTTAAGTGTTAGGTTTAGGGTTAAAGATTAGCATTATGGTTAGTGTTAAAGGTTAGTGTGAGAGTAAAAGTTTAGGGTTAAGTTTAAGGGCTAGGGTTAGGGGTTAGTGTTAGGGTTAAGGGGTCTTGTTAGGTTTAGGGTTACAGTTAAGTGTTATGGTTAGTGTTAGGGGTTACGGTTAGGCTTAGGGTTCATGGTTAGTGTAACATTTAGGGGTTAGGGCTAGGGTTAAATGATAGTGTTAGAGTTAAGGCTTAGGCTTTGGGTAAAGGTTTAGGGATAGGTTTACGGGTTAGGGTTAGTGTCAGGGTTAAATGTTAGGGTGAGAGTTAACAGTTATGGTTAGGGTTATTGGTTAGGGGTTGTGTTTACGCTTAGGGCACGTGCCTTGTCTGCACTAGGCGGAGAGGTTAGGGGGCTAGCATATTCGCCGGGAAATCACTCTATCGTATGCTGGGTATTGGCCCCTGGACACAGTGGCAGGGCCTCCTTTCACACATGGCGTGGGAGGATTATAGGCTTTCTAAACTCTGAGAAAGAAAAAGTCTGAGAATTAGATTTAGGGTTAGGATTATGGTTAGAATTAGGGATGAAGTTTAGTGTTAAGGTGATGCCTTAGGGTTAGGGGTTAGGTTTAGGGTCAGAGTTAAAGGTCAGTGTTAGGTTTAACAGTTACAGTTAGGTTTAGCGTTAAGGTTTAGTGTTAGGGTTCAGTTTAGGGGATAGGTTTTGGTACAGGTTAAGGTTTAAGTGTTAAGTTTAGAGTTAAAGATTACAATTAGGGTTAGGTTTAAAGGTAAGAGTGAGGATTAACGGTTAGGGTTAAGCATGAGGGTTAGGGATTAGGTTTAGTGTTAAGGGTTTATGTTAGTTTAGGGTTAGAGTTAAGTGTTATGGTTAGGGTTAGGGGTTAGGGTTAGATATAGGGTGCATGGTTAGGGTTACGTTTAGGGGTTCGGGTTACGGGTTAGGTTTAGGGTGAGTGTTTGGTGTTAGTGTTGGGCATTAGGATAAGGGCTTAGGTTTAGGGTTAGCGTTTAGGTTTAGTGTTAGGGCTTAGATTTAGCGGTTAGTTTAAGGGCACAGGACCTGTTTAATCTATGGTGAGAAGGGTGCAGAATTGGTCCCCTTGACACCACACCATCGTACCTGGGCCTTGGGCCCAGACCTACATGCAGGACTCAGGCGGAGCCTCTTCTCACTCATGGCATGGCTCTATTGTAGGCTTGGTGAACTCTGAAAATGGAGGAAGTGTGAGAATTAGGGTTATGGTTATGGTTAATTGTTTGGGGTTAGGGGTTAGGGTTCGAGTGTGGTTCAGGGGTTAGAAATTAGGAGTTAGTGTTAGTGTTAGGGTTAGGGGTTAGAGGTTAGTGTTGGTTTAGGGGCTAGGGTTAGATTCAGAGTTAGGGTTAGTGTTAGGGTTAGGGTTAGGGATTATGGTTAGGGTTAGGAATTAGGGTTAGGGTTAGGCTTAAGGGATAGGATTAGGGTAAAGGGTTAAGGCTTAGGGTTAGCATTAGGGATTAGGGTTAGGGTTAAGTGTTAGGGTTTTGGTCTGATTTAAGGGTTAGGGTGAGCGTTAACAGTTAGGGTTAAGGTTAATTGTTAGGATTGGGGGTTAGGCTTAAGGATTCGTATTAGGGTTAGGGTATAAGGGTGAGACTTAAGTCTTATGGTTAGGGACAGGGCTTTTGGTTAGGGATAAGGGTTAGGAGTTAGGGTTACTTTTAGGCATAGGGTAGGATTAGGGGTGAGGGTTAGGGTTAGGGTTAGTGTTAGGGTTGTTGGTAGTGTTAAGGTTAGGGTTAGCAGTTTAGAATTAGGGTTAGGGATTAGGTTTTATGGTTATGGCTAAGATTTAGGGTTAGAATTATGGGATAGGCGTTGTTCTCAGTGTAAGTGTTATGCATTAACTTTAGGAGATGCGGTTAAAGTTAGGGTTACAGTGTGGTCTACATGATAAGGTGAGCAGTAGGATCAGGGTTAGGTGTTACGTTCAAGGTTAGGGTTATATGTTAGGCGTACTTTTTATGCTTAGGGCACGGGCCCTGTCTGCACTAGGCGGGAGGATTAGGGGTCTAGGATTGTGGCCGAGAACTTTCTCTATCGTACACTGGGTATGGGTCCCTGGGTTTCATGCAGGACACAGTGGCAGAGCCTCTTTTCACGCATGGCATGGGAGGATTGTAGGCTTTCTAAACTCTGAGAAAGCAAGAAGTCTGAGAATTAGATTTAGGGATAGGATTATGGTTAGTGTTAAGGATAAAGTTTAGCATTAGGGTGAGGGCTTAGGGTTAGGGGTTAGAGTTACGGTCAGGGTTAAAGGTTAGTGTTAGGTTTAATGGTTACAGTTAGCTTTAGGGTCAAGTGTTAGGGTTAAGGTTAAGGTTAGGGGTTAGGTTTTGGTACAGGGTAAGGGTTAACTGTTAGGTTTAGGGTTAAAGATTACGATTAGGGTTAGGTTTAAGGGTTAGTGTGAGAGTTAACGGTTAGGGTTAAGGTTAAGTGTTAGGGTTAGTGGTTAAGTTTAGGTTTAAGTGTTCGTGTTAGGTTTAGGGTTAGAGTTAAGTGTTATGGTTAGGGTTTGGGGTTAGGGTTAGGTTTAGGGTTCATCGTTAGGGTTACGTTTAGGCATTAGGGTTATGGGTAAGGATTAGGGTAAGGGTTTAATGTTAGTGTTGGGCGTTAGGGTCAGGGCTTAAGTTTAGGGTTAAGGGTTAGTGTTAGAGTTAGCGTTAGGGCTTAGATTTAGAGGTTATTTTAAGGGCACAGGACCTGTGTAATCTATGGTGAGAAGTGTGCAGAATGGGTCATCGCCACACCACACCATCGTACCCTAGGCCTTGGGCCCAGACCTACATGCAGGTCTCAGGCAGAGCCTCTTCTCACGCATGGCATGGTTTTATTGTAGGCTTGGCTAACTCTGAGAATGGAGGAAGTGTGAGAATTATGGTTATGATTAGGGTTAGGTGTTTGGGGTTAGGGGTTAGTGTTCGCGTGAGGGTTAGGTGTTAGGGATTAGGGGTTAGGGTTAATGTTAGCATTAGGGGTTAACGGTTAGGGTTGGGTTAGGGACTAGAGATAGATTTAGGGTTGGGGTTAGGGTTAGGGTTAGGGTTAGGGGTTAGGGTTAGGGTTAAGGGATAGGATTAGGGTTAAGGGTTAAGGCTTAGGGTTAGCATTAAGGGATAGGGTTAGGGTTAAGGGTTAGGGTTATGGTCCGAGTTAAGGGTTAGGGTGAGGGTTAACAGTTAGGGTTAGGGTTATAAGTTAGGGATAGTGTTAGGTTTAAGGTCTAGGGTTAGGGTTAGAGGTAGCTTTACTGCTAAGATTAGGTCTCGGCATTAAGGTAAGGGTTAGTGTTAGGGTTAAGGGTTAGGGTTAGGTTTAATTGTTAGGATTAGGATCAGAATTAAGGGTTAGGCTTAGGGTTAGGGGATAGGGTTAGGGTTTAGGGTAAACTTTTAAGGTTATGTTTAGGGATAAGGTTAGGGTTAGCGTTTAAGGTTAGGGTTAGTATTAGGGTTGTTTGTAGGGTTAAGGTAATGTTTAGTGGTTAGAATTAGGGTTAGGGATTAGGGGTTACTGTTATGGCTAGGAGTTAGGGTTAGAATTAAGTGATAGGGGTTGTTCTTAGCATAAGTGTTATGCATTAATATTAGGATAAGTGGTTAAAGTTAGGTTTACGGTGAGGTTTATGTGTTAAGGTGAGCAATAGGATCAGGGTTAGAATTATGAGTGAGGGGTAGGGTTTTGCTTAGGGTATGGGCCCTGTCTGCCCTAGGAGTGGGATTGAGGGGGATGCGATTGTCACCAGAAACCCACTCTATCGTATGCAGGGTATGGGCCCATGGGTTTCTTGTAGGACACTCTGGCAGAGCCTGATTTCACGCATGGTAAAGGAGGTTTGTAAGCTTTCAAATCTCTAAGAAAGTAAGAAGTCTGAGAATTAGATTTAAGGTTAGGATTATCGTTATGGTTAGGGATGAAGTTTAATCTTAGGGTGAGGGCTTCGCGTAAGGGGATACGGTTAGTTTTAGGGTTAAAAGTTACTGTTAGGTTTAACAGTTACAGTTAGACTTAGGGTTTAGGTTTAGGGTTAGGGTTAAGCTTAGGGGTTATGGTTTGGTACAGGGTTAGGGTTAAGTGTTAGGGTTAGGGTTAAAGATCATGACAAGGGTTAGAGTTAAGGGTTAGTTTGAGTGTTAACAGTAGGGTTAAGGATAACTTTTAGGGTTAGGGGTTAGGATTAGTGTTAGGGCTGAGATTTAGCGGTTAGTTTAAGGGCACAGGACCTGTTTAATCTATGGTGAGAGTGGTGCACAGGGTCGCTGCGACACAACACCACCGTACGCTGGGCCTTGGGCCAAGACCTACATACAGGACTCAGGTGGAGCCTCTTCTCACGCATGACATGGCTGTATTGTAGGCTTGGTTAACTCTGAGAATGGAAGAAGTGTCAGAAATCGGGTTAGGGCTGGCTGTAGGTGTTTTTAACCCCTAACCCTAACACTAACCCCCTAATCCTAACCCTAACACTAACCCCAAGGTTAAATCTAACCTTAACCCCTACGACAACCCTAACCCTAACCCTAACCCCTCTCACTGTAGAATAAACAGGTCCTGTGCCCTTAAACTAACCACTAAATCTAAGCCCTAACATCAACCCTAACCTCTGACCCTAAACCTAAGCCCTGAGCCTAAAGCCCAACACTAACTCTAAACTCTTACCCTAAAGCTAATCCCTAACCCTAATGCTAACCTCTAAACGTAACCCTAACTGTGAACCCTAAACCTAACCCTAACCTCGAGCGCTAACCATAGCACTTAACTCTAACCCTAAACCTAACATGAACCCTTAATCCTAACACTAACCCTAACCCTAACTCTTAACTTTAACCTTGACTGTTAACCCTCACACTAACCTTTAAACCTAACCTTAATCGTAATCTTTAACCCTAAACCTAATATTTAACCCTAATCCTGTACCAAACCCTAAACCCTAACCATAAACCTAACCATAAACCTTAACCCTGAACCTAACTGTAACGGTTAAAACTAAGAGTAACCTGTAACGCTACCCGTAACCCCTAACTCTAAGCCTTCACCCTAATACTAACCTTGATCCTTAACCCGAACCCTAACCCTAACCCTAAATCTAATTCTCAGTCTTCTTGCTTTCTTAGAGTTTAGAAAGCCTACAATCCTCCCATGCCATGCGTGAAAGGAGGCTCTTCCACTGTGTCCTGAATGAACCGCTGGGGCCCATAACCAGAGTACGATAGAGTGGGTTCCTGGTGACAATCCCAGCCCCCTAACCCCCCCCCCCCGCCTAATGCAGACAAGGCCCGTGCCCTAAGCATAAACTCTACACCTCACCCAAAACTCTAACCCTGAAAATAACATTTAACCCTGATTCTATTGCTCACCTTAGAATGTAAACCTCACTGTAACCTGAACTTTAACCTCTTATCCTAACGTTAATGCATAACACTTACCCTGAGATTAACCCCTATCCCATAATTCTAACCCTATCTCCTAGTCATAATTGTGACAACTAATCCCTAACCCTAATTCTAAACCACTAACACTAACTGTTACCCTACGTAGTTACTGTTACGGTAACCTACTGTTACCCTAACACTGAACCTAACCCTTACTCCTAACGCCAAAGCTATGGCTAAAAATAATGCTAACCCTTGACCCGTTACCCTAACTCCTAACCCTAACCCTAACCCTAACCCAACCTTAGCTCTTAACCCTAACCCTAAACCTTACCCTGACGCCTAGACCTAACACTAACACTAAACTAACACCTAACCCTAATCATAACCCCTAAAGCTAACCCTAACCCTGAACCCTAAACCTAACTCTAACACTTAATACTAACTATATCCCTAACCCCTAACCCCAACCCTAACCCTAACCGTTAACCCTCACCCTAACCCTTAAACCGGACCCTAACACTAAATCTTAACCCTAAACCTACGCCCAACCCTTAACCATAATCCTATCCCTTAACCCTAAACCTAACCCCTAACCCTAAACCTAACACTAACCCCAATCCTAATTCTAACCATAGCCCTTAATACATCACTACGCCTAACCCCTAACCCTAACCCTAACCCCTAATGCTAACCCTAACACTGAACCCTAAACCTAACCCTATCCCTAACCCTTAAACATAACTCTATCCCTAACCAATAATCCTAAGCCTAATCTTTAACCCTCACCCTAGAGCTTAACTCAAACCGTAACCCTAAGCCTAAACCCCAGCCCTAACACTTAACACAAACCCTAAGCCTAAACACTTAACGCCAATCCTATCCTTTAACCCTAACACTAACCCTGATGCCTAATCCTAACCCTAACACTAACCCCAACCATAAATCTAACCCTAGCCCCTAACGCAAAACTAACCCCTAACCCTAACACTAACCCTAAATCCTAGTCCCTAACCACTAAACCTCACTTGAACCCTAACCCCTAACACCAAACCCTTAACCCTAACCATAACCCTATTTCTCACACTACTTCCATTCTCAGAGTTAACCAAGCCTAAAATACAACCATGCAATGCGTGAGTAGAGTTTCCGCATGAGTCCTGCAAGTAGGTCTGGGCCAAAGGCCCAGGATCCGATGGTGTAGTGTCGCATGGAAACATTCTGCACCCTTCTCACCATAGATTACACAGGTCCTGTACCCTTAAACTAACCGCCAAATCAAAGCCCAAACACTGACCCTAACCCCTAACCCTACCTAAGCCCTGACCCTAATGCCCAACACTAACACTAAACGCTTACCCTAAACCTAACCCCTAAATGTAACCTTAACCATGAACCCTAAACCTAACCCAAACCCCTAACCCTAACCATAACACTTAACTCTAACCCTAAACCTAACATGAACACTTAACCCTAACCCTAACCCATAAACCTAACACTTAACCTTAACCCTAACCGTTAACCCTCACACTAAACCTTAACCCTAACCCTAATACTAATCTTTGAGCCTAAACCTAGCACTTAACCCTTACCCTGTACCAAAACCTAACCCCTAATCTTAACCCTAAGCTTAAACCTTAAAGCTTAACCCTAAACCTAACTGTAACTGTTAAACCTAACACTAACCTTTAACCCTGACCCTAACTGAAACCCCTAACCCTAAGCCCTCACCATAACAGTAACCTATATTGCTAACCCTAACCCTAATCCTAGCCCTAAATTTAATTCTCAGACTTCTTGCTTTCTCAGAGTTTACAAAGCCTACAATCCTCCCATGCCATGTGTAGAAGGAGGCTTGGCCACTGTGTCCGGCATGAAACCAAGGGGCCCATACCCAGTGTATGATAGAGTGGCTTCCGGCATCTATCCCAGCCCTCTAAGCCCCCTCCTAGAGCAGAGAGGGCTCGTGATATAAGCATAAACACTACCCCTCACCCATAACCCTAACCCTGAACATCACAGCTCACCCTGATACTATTGCTCACCTTAACACATCAACCTCACCATAACTCTAACTTGAACCTGTTATCCTAACGTTAATGCATAAGACTTACCCTAAGAACAACCCCTATCCCTTAATTCTAACCCTAACTCCTAGCCACAATTGTAACACCTAATCCCTAAGGCTAATTCAAAACTGCTAAACATTACCTTATCCCTACAAACTAACCCTAACCCTAACCGCTAACCCTAACCGTACACCTAAAAATAACCGTAACACTTGACACTTAACCCTAACCCTTAACCCTGATCCTAATCCTAACAATTAAACCTAACCCTAACTCTTAAGCCTAACACTAACACGTACCCTAATGCCTAGACCTAACCCTAAGAGTAAACGTAACCCCTAACCCTAACCCTAATCCCTAATGCTAACCCTAACACTGAACCCTAATCCTAAGCCTTAAACCTAACTCTATCCTTAACCCATAACCCTAGCCCTAACCGTTAACCCCACACTAACCCTTAACTCGAACTGTAACCCTAACCCTTAAAACTAAACCTAACACTTAACGCTAACCCTAAGCCTTAACGCTTAACCCTTATCCTATCCCTTAACCCTAACTCTAACCCATAACGCTAACCCTAACCCCACTCTAAATCTAACCCTAGCCCCTAACCCAACCCTAACCCCTAAGCCCTAACCCTATCACTAAACCCAACACCTACTCCCTAACCCCTAATCCTCACTCGAAGCTTAAGCCCTAACCCTAAGCCCTCTCCCTGACTAATCTTCATCCCTAACCCTAACCATAATCCTAACCCTAAATCTAATTCTCAGACTTCTTGCTATCTCAGAGTTTTAAAAGCCTACAATTCTCCAAAGCCATGCGTGAAAGCTGGCTCTGCCACAGTGTCCTGCATGAAGCCCAGGAGCCCATACTCTGTGCACAATAGAGTGGGTTCCCGGGGACAATCACAGCCCCCTAACTCCCCCTGCTAGTGCTGACAGGGCCCATGCCCTAAGCAAAAACCCTGCACCTCACCCATAACCCTAACCCTGAACATAACACCTAACCCTGATGTTATTGTTCACCTTAACACGTAAACCTCACTGTAACCCTAACTTTAACCCCTATCCTAATGTTATTGCATAACACTTACCCTAAGAACAAACCCTATCCCTTAATTCTAAGCCTAACTCCTAGCATAACCGTAACACTTAATCCCTAACCTTAATTCTAAACTGCTAAACATTACCTTCACCCTACAAACAACCCTAACACTAACCCTAACTCTAACCGCTAACCCTAACCCTAACCATTACCCTGATCATAATCCTAACAATTAAACCTAACCCTAATTCTTAACCCTAACACGAACCATTACCATAATGCCTAGACCTAACCCTAACTGTAACCCTAACCCCTAACCCTAACCCTAACCGCTAATGCTAACCCTAACCCCGAACCCTAAACCTAACCCTAACCCTATCCCTTAAACCTATTACTATCCCTAAACCATTACCCTAATCGCAACTGTTAACCCTCACTCTCACCCTTAACTTGGACCGAAACCCTAACCCTTAACCCTAACCTTAACCCTTACTGCTAATCTTAAGCCTTCACCCTTTACCTTAATCCTATCTTGTAAGCCTAACCCTAACGCTGACCCCTAACCCACCTGAACATTAACCCTAAACCTAAATCTAACGCTAGCCCCTTACAAAAACCTAACACCTAACCCCTGACACACTAATCCTAACTTCTAATTCCTAACCACTAAACTTCACTCAAACCCAAACCTCTAACCCCAAACACATAACCCTAACCATAACCCTAATTCTCACACTTCCTTCGTTCTCAGAGTTGACCAAGCCTACAATAGAGCCATGCCACGAGTGAGAAGAGGCTCTGCCTGAGTCCTGCATGTAGGTCTGGGCCCAAGGCCCAAGTACGATGGTGTGGTGTTGAGGCGACCCAGTCTGCACCCTTCCCACCATAGATTAAACAGAGCATGTGCCCTTAAACTAACCACTAAATCTAAGCCCTAACACTAAACCTAAATCCTAACCCTAAACCTCGGCCCTTATCCTAACGCCCAACAGTAACACTAAACACTCGCCCTAAACTTAACCCGTAACCTGAACCCCTAAATGTAACCCTAACCATGAACCCTAAACCTAACCCTAACCTCTAGCCATAACCATAACACTTAACTCTAAACCTAAATGTTACACGAAGCCTTATTCCTAACCCTAAGCCCAACCCTAACCCTTAATCTTGAACCTTACCATTAACCCTCACACTAACCCTTAACCCTAACCCTAATCCTAATCTTTAACCATAAAGCTAACACTGAAGCCTAACCCTGTGCCAAACGATAAAACCAAACCTTAACCCTAACCCTGAAACTTAACCATAAACGTAACTGTAACTGTTAAAAATAACACAAACCTTAAACCCTAACCCCTAACCCTAAGAGCCCACCCTAACACTAATCTTCCTCGCTAAACATTACCATAATCCTACCCCTAAATCTAATTGTCAGACTTCTTGCTTTCTCAGAGTTTAGAAAGCCTAAAATCCTCCCATGCCATGAGTAAAAGGGGGCTCTACCACTGTGTCCTGCATGAAACCCAGGAGCCCATATCCAGCGTACGATAGAGTGGGTTCCCGGGGACAATCCCATCCCCCTAACCCCAGCCCCCCGCCAAGTGCAGACAGGGCCTGTACGCTAAGTATAAACACTACCCCTAACAGATAACCCTCACCCTGAATATAACACCTGACCCTGATCCTATTGCTCACCTTAAAACATAAACCTCCCCGTAACCCTAACTTATCCCCTTATCTTAACCTTAATGCATAACACCCTGAAAAGAAGCCCCATCCCATAATTCTAATCCTAATCCCCAGCCATAACCATAAGACCTCATCCCTAATTCTAAAATGCCAACCCTAAACTTCACCCTACCAGCAACCCTAACCCTAACCCTAACCCCTAACCCTAAGCCCTCACCCTAACCACTAATCTTCATCCCTAAACCGTGCCGTAATCCTAACCCTAAATCTAATTCTCAGACTTCTTGCTTTCTCAGAGTTTTGAAAGCCTACAATCCTACTAAGCCATGCATGAAAGCCCGCTCTGCCACAGTGTCCTGCAAGAAACCCAGAGGCCCATACACAGCGTACGATAGAGTGGGTTCCCAGCGACCACAACCGACCCCTAACTTCGATTCCTAGGGCATACAGGGCCCATGCCCTAAGCATAAACACTACCCCTCACCCATAACCCTAACCCAGAACATAACACCTAACCCTGATCCTACTGCTCACCTTAACACGTAAACCTCACCGTAACCCTAATTTTAACCCCATATCGTAACGTTAATGCATGACACCCTGAGAACAAGCCCTATACTGTAATTCTAACCCTAACTCCTAGCCATAACCATAACACCTAATCTCTAATTCTGAAACACCAACCCTAACCTTAACCCTACCAACAACACTAACACTAACCCTAACCCCTTACCCTAACCCTACGCCTAAAAATAACCGTAACCGTTGATCCTTAGTCATAACCCCTAACCTTAACCCTAACCCTTAACCCTAATCCCAATCCTAACCATTAAACATAACCCCAACTCTTAACCCTAACTCTAACCTTTACCTTAATGCCTAGAGTTCTAACCCCAACACTGACCTACAGTTAGAAGTAACACAAACCCATAATGCTAACCTTAAACCTGAACAATAAACCTAATCCTTAACCATAACACCCTAACCCTAACCCGAACCCTTAACCCTGACCCTAACCCTAAACCTTAACCCTAACCCTGAACCCTAACCCTAAGCCTACCCTTAACCCTAACCCTATCCATTAACCCTAACCGCTAACGATAACACTAACCCCAACCCTAAACCTACCCCTGGCCCCCTAACCCAGAATTAACACCGAACCCGTAACACTAACTCTACCCCTAACCACTAGCACCTAACCATGACTCGAAACCTAACCCCTAACTCGAAACCCCTAACCCCAACCCTAACCTTAATTCTCACACTACTTCCATTCCCGAGTGAAGCAAGCCTACAATACAGCAATGCCATGTGTGAGATGAGGCTCCGCCTGAGTCCTGCATGTAGGTCTTGTCCCAGGGCCCAGGGAATGATGTTGTGCTTTCGTGGTGACTCCGACCGCACCCCTCTCACCGTAGATTAAGCAGGTCCTGTGCCCTTAAACTGACCGCTAAATCTAAGCCCTACCACCAACCCTAACCCCTGACCCTGAACCTAAGCCCCGAGCCTAAAGCCCAACACTAACTCTAAACCCTTACCCTAAACCTAATCCCTAACCCTAATGCTAACCCCTAAACGTAACCCTAACCGTGGACAGTAAACCTAACCCTAACCTCTAACACAAACCCTAACACATAACTCTAACCCTAAAACTAACCCTAACCCTTAACCCTAAACCTAAACCCTAACCCTAACCCTTAACCTTAATCTTAACCGTTAACTCTCATGCTAACCTTTAATCCTAACTCTAATCCTAATCTTCAAACCTAAACCTAACACAACCCTAACCCTGTACCAAAACCTAACCCCTCATCTTAACCCTATCCGCAAACCTCAACCCCAAAACGAACTGTAACCGTTAAACCTAACAGTAACCTTAAACCGTAACCCTAATCTGTAACCCTATCCCCTCACCATAACACTACACTTCATCCTGAACCCTAACCATAATCCTAACCCTAAATCTAATTCTCAGACTTCTTGCTTTCTTAGAGTTTAGAAAGCCTGCAATCCTCCCATGCCATGTGTGAAAGGAGGCTCTACCACTGTGTCCTGCATGAAACCCACGGGCCCATACCCAGAGTCCGATACAGTGGGTTCCCGGGGACAATCCCAGCCCCCTAACCTCCCCCCAGCTTAATGCCGACAGGGCCCGTGCACTAAGCATAAATGATACCTTTAACAGATAACCCTAACCCTGAACATGGCACCTAACCCTGTTCCTATTTCTCCCCTTAACACGTAAACCTCACCGTGAGCCTAACTTTAACCTCTTAACGTAACGTTAATGCATAACCCATTCCTTGAGAACATCCCCTATCCCATAATTCTAACCCTATCTCCTAGTCATAACTGTAACACCTAATCCCTAACCCTAATTCTCCACCGCTAAGCCTAACCGTAAAGCTGCCTACAACCCTAACACTGACAGGAACCCTTAGTTCTAACCCCAACGCTATGCCTAACAAAAGCCCTAACCCTTCACCCTTCACCCTAACCCCTAAGCATTACCCTAATCTTTAACCGTAATCCTAATCCTAACCATTAAACCTAACCCTAGCTCTTAAAGCTAACCCTAAACCTTACCCTCACGACTAGACCTAACCCTGACACTAACCTAACACCTAACCCTAACCATAACCCCTAAAGCTAACCCTAACCCTGAACCCTAAACCTAACCCTAACACTGAACCTTCACTATATCCCTAACCCCTAAGCCTAATCCTAACTGTTAACCCTCACCCAAACACTTAAACTGGACCATAACACTAAACATTAACACTAACACTAAACTTTAACCGTAACCATAAGCCCAACACTTAACCCTAATCCTATCCCTTAACCCTAAGCCGAACCCTAAGCCCTAACCCTAAACCTAACCCTAACCCCAACCCTAACCCTTAATCTTGACCCTTACCATTAACCCTCACACTAACCCTAATCCTAATCTTTAACCATAAAGCTAACACTGAAGCCTAACCCTGTGCCAAACGCTAAACCCAAACCTTAACCCTAACCCTGAAACTTAACCATAAACCTAACTGTAACTGTTACACCTAACACTAACCTCTAACCCTAACCCCTAACCCTAAGACCCCACCTTAACACTAACCCTAACCCTAAACATTATCATAATCCTACCCCTAAATCTAATTCTCGGACTTCTTGCTTTCTTAGAGTTTAGAAAGCCTAAAATCCTCCCATGCCATGAGTAAAAGGGGGCTCTGCAGCTCTCTCTTGCATGAAACCAGGAGCCCATACCTAGCGTATGATAGAGTGGGTTCCCGGGGACAATCCCATCCCCCTAACCCCAGCCCCCCGCCCAGTGCAGACAGGGCCTGTACGCTAAGTATAAACACTACCCCTAACAGGTAACTCTCACCCTGAACATAGCACCTGACCCTGATCCTATTGCTCACCTTAAAACATAAACCTCCCCGTAACCCTAACTTATCCCCTTATCTTAACCTTAATGCATAACACCCTGAGAAGAAGCCCTATCCCATAATTCTAATCCTAACCCCTAGCCATAACCATAACACCTCATCCCTAATTCTAAAATGCCAACCCTAACCTTCACCCTACCAACAACCCTAACCCTAACCCTAACCCCTAACCCTAAGCCCTCACCCTATCGCTAATCTTCATCCCTAAACCGTACCGTAATCCTAACCCTAAATCTAATTCTCAGACTTGCTTTCGCAGAGTTTTGAAAGCCTACAATCCTACTAAGCCATGCATGAAAGCCCGCTCTGCCACAGTGTCCTGCATGAAACCCAGAGGCCCATACACTGCGTACGATAGAGTGGGCTCCCAGCGACCATCACAGACCCCTAACTTCGCCTCCTAGTGCATACAGGGCCCGTGCCCTAAGCATAAACCCTACCCCACACCCATAACCCTAACCCAGAACATAACACCTAACCCTGATCCTACTGCTCACCTTAACACGTAAACATCACCCTAACCCTAACTTAACCCCTTATCTTAACGATAATGCATGACACCCTGAGAACAAGCCCTATACCGTAATTCTAACCCTAACTCCTAGCCATAACCATAACACCTAATCCCTAATTCTGAAACGCCAACCCTAACCTTAACCCTACCAACAACACTAACACTAACCCTAAAACCCTTACCCTAACCCTACGCCTAAAAATAACCCTAACCATTGATCCTTAGTCATAACCCCTAAAGCTTAACCCTAACCCTTAACGCTAATCCCAATCCTAACCATTAAACATAACCCTACTTAACCCTAACCCTAACCTATACGCTAATGCCTAGAGATCTAACCCCAACACTGACCTACAGTTAACACTAACCCTAACCCCTAATCCTAACCTTAAACCTGAACCATAAACCTAACCCTTAACCCTAACCCTATTCCTAACCCCCTAACCCTAACCCTAACTGTTAAGCCTCACCCTAACACTTAACCCTGACTCTAACCCTAAACCTTAACCCTAACCCTGAACCCTAACCCTAAGCCTAACCCTTAACCCTAACCCTATCCCTTAACCCTAACCCCTAACCCTAACGCTAACCCCAACCCTAAACCTAACCCTGGCGCCCAACCCAGACTTAACACCTAACCCCTAACACTAACTCTAAACCTAACCACTAATCCCTAGCACCTGACCCTGACTCGAAACCTAACCCCTAACTCGAAACCCCTAACCCCAAACCTAAACCTAATTCTCACACTACTTCCATTCCCAGAGTGAAGCAAGCCTACAATACAGCCATGCCATGTGTGAGATGAGGCTCTGCCTGAGTCCTGCATGTAGGTTTTGTCCCAAGGCCCAGGGAATGATGTTGTGCTTTTGTGGTGACTCCGACCACACCCCTCTCACCGTAGATTAACCAGGTCCTGTGCCCTTAAACTCACCGCTAAATCTAAGCCCTACCACCAAACCTAACCTCTGACCCTGAACCTAAGCCCCGAGCC
>NW_027182832.1:1652500-1657500 GCF_041146395.1 Eulemur rufifrons | reverse complement strand
TCCCTTAACCCTAACCCTAATGCTAACCCCTAAACGTAACCCTAACCGTCACCAGTAAACCTAACCCTAACCGCTAACACAAACCATAGCACATAACTCTAACCCTAAAACTAACCCTAACCCTAAACCTAACCCTAAACCCTAACTCTTAACCTTAACCCTAAGCGTTAACTCTCACGCTAACCTTTAATCCTAACCCTAATCCTAATCTTCAACCCTAAACCTAACACTTAACCCTAACCCTGTACCAAACCCTAACCGCTCATCTTAACCCTAACGGTAAACCTCAACCTAAACCAAAGTGTAACCGTTAAACCTAAGAGTAATCTTTAACCCTAACCCTAATCCCTAACCTTAAGCCCTCACCCTAACACTAAACTTCATCCTTAACCCTAACCATAATCCAACCCTAAATCTCATTCTCAGACTTCTTGCTTTCTTAGAGTTTAGAAAGCCTGCAATCCTCCCATGCCATGCGTGAAAGGAGGCTCTACCACTGTGTCCTGCATGAAACCCACGGGCCCATACCCAGAGTATGATAGAGTGGGTTCCCGGGTACAATCCCAGCCCCCTAAACTCCCCCCGCCCGCCTAATGCAGACAGGGCCCGTGCGCTAAGCATAAACAATACCTTTAACAGATAACCCTAACCCTGAACATAACACCCAACCCTGTTCCTATTTCTCCCCTTAACACGTAAACCTCCCCGTGCGCCTAACTTTAACCTCTTATCCTAACGTTAATGCATAACCCATTTGTTGAGAACAACCCCTATCCCATAATTCTAACCCTATCTCCTAGTCATCACTGTGACACCTAATCCCTAACCTTAATTCTAAACCGCTAACCCTAACCGTAACCCTACCTACAACCCTAACACTGACAGTAACCCTTACTTCTAACCCCAATGCTATGCCTAACAAAAACCCTAACCCTTAACCCTAACCCTTCACCCTAACCCCTAAGCCTTACCCTAACCCTTAACCCTAATCCTAATCCTAACCATTAAACCTAACCCTAGCTCTTAAAGCTAACACTAAACCTTACCCTCACGACTAGACCTAACCCTGACACTAACCTAACACCTAACCCTAACCAGAACCCCTAAAGCTAAGCCTGAACCCTATCCCTAACCCTAGCAGTAAACTTTAACCCTAAACCTAAGCCCAACCCGTAACCCTAATCCTATCCTTTTACCCTAAAACTAACCCCTAAACCTAACCCCTACACCTCACGCTAACTCTATCCCCAATCCTAATTCTAACCATACCCCTTCATAAAACACTAACTCCTAACCGCTAACCCTAACACTAACCAAAAACCCTAATCACTAATCCCTAACCCTAACGCTTAACCTTTACCCTAACTGTTAACCCTCACCCTAAATCTTAACACTGACCCTAACCTTAACCTTTAACTCTAAGCCTAACCCTTAATCCTACAGTAAGGAAGACACTTAATGCTAATGGGATCCCTTATCCCTAACCCTAACACTACAGCTATAAATAACCCTAACCTTTGATCCTTAAACCTAACCCCTAACACTTACTTTAACCCCAAACCCTAACCCTAATCCTAAGCATTAAACCTAAACCTATCTCTTAACCCTAACGCTAGCCCTTACCCTAACGCCTAGATCTAACCCTAAATCTAACGTACCAGCTAATCCTAACCTTAAGCCCTAATGCTAACTCTAACCCTGAACCCTAAACCTACCTATAACCCTTAACACTAACCCTATCCGTGTCCTTAACCCTGACCCTAACCATTACCCGCACCCAAGCATTTAACCCTGACCCTAACTCTAATCCTTAATGCTAACCCTAACACTAAACCCTAACCCTAAGCCCAACACTTAACCCTAATCCTATCCCTTAACCCTAACCCTAACCCTAATGCTAACCCCTAAACGTAACCCTCACCGTAACCAGTAAACCTAACCCTAACCGCTAACACAAACCATAGCACATAACTCTAACCCTAAAACTAACACTAACCCTAAACCTAACCCTAAACCCTAACTCTTAACGTTAACCCTAAGCGTTAACTCTCACGCTAACCTTTAATCCTAACCCTAATCCTAATCTTCAACACTAAGCCTAATACTTAACTCTAACGCTGTACCAAACCTTAACACCTCATCTTAACCCTAACCGTAAACCTCAACCCTAAACCACAGTGGAACCGTTAAACTTAAGAGTAACCTTTAACCCTAACCCTAATCCCTAACTCTAAGCCCTCACCCTAACACTAAACTTAATCCTTAATCCTAACCATAATCCTAACCCTAAATCTAATTCTCACACTTCTTGCTTTCTTAGAGTTTAGTAAGCCTGCAATCCTCCCATGCCATGCGTGAAAGGAGGCTCTACCACTGTGTCCTGCATGAAACCCACGGGCCCATACCCAGAGTATGATAGAGTGGGTTCCCGGGTACAATCCCAGCCCCCTAAACTCCCCCCGCCCGCCTTATGCAGACAGGGCCCGTGCGCTAAGCATAAACAATACCTTTAACAGATAACCCTAACCCTGAACATAACACCCAACCCTGTTCCTATTTCTCCCCTTAACACGTAAACCTCACCGTGTGCCTAACTTTAACCTCTTATCCTAACGTTAATGCATAAACCATTTGTTGAGAACAACCCCTATCCCATAATTCTAACCCTATCTCCTAGTCATCACTGTGACACCTAATCCCTAACCCTAATTCTAAACCGCTAACCCTAACCGTAACCCTACCTACAACCCTAACACTGACAGTAACCCTTAATTCTAACCCAAACGCTATGCCTAACAAAAACCCTAACCCTTGACCCTAACCCTTCACCCTAACCCCTAAGCCTTACCCTAACCCATAACCCTAATCCTAATCCTAACCATTAAACCTAACCCTAGCTCTTAAAGCTAACCCTAAACCTTACCCTCACGACTAGACCTAACCCTGACACTAACCTAACACCTAACCCTAACCAGAACCCCTAAAGCTAACCCTGAACCCTATCCCTAACCCTACCAGTAAACTTTAACCCTAAACCTAAGCCCAACCCGTAACCCTAATCCTATCCTTTTACCCAAAAACTAACCCCTAAACCTAACCCCTACACCTCACGCTAACTCTAACCCCAATCCTAATTCTAACGATACCCCTTCATAAAACACTAACTCCTAACCGCTAACCCTAACACTAACCAAAAACCCTAATCACTAATCCCTAACCCTAACGCTTAACCTTTACCCTAACTGTTAACCCTCACCCTAAATCTTAACACTGACCCTAACCTTAACCTTTAACTCTAAGCCTATCCCTTAATCCTACAGTAAGGAAGACCCTTAATGCTAATGGGATACCTTATCCCTAACCCTAACACTACAGCTAAAAATAACCCTAACCTTGGATCCTGAAACCTAACCCCTAACACTTGCTTTAACCCCAAACCCTAACCCTAATAATAAGCATTAAAGCTAACCCTATCTCTTAACCCTAACGCTAGCCCTTACCCTAACGCCTAGATCTAACCCTAAATCTAACCTACCGCCTAATCCTAACCTTAAGCCCTAATGCTAACTCTAACCCTGAACCCTAAACCTACCCATAACCCTTAACACTAACCCTATCCGTGAACCTTAACCCTGACCCTAACCATTACCCGCACCCAAGCATTTAACCCTGACCCTAACCCTAATCCTTAATGCTAACCCTAAGACTAAACCCTAACCCTAAGCCCAAAACTTAACCCTAATCCTATCCCTTAACCCTAACCCTAACCCTAATGCTAACCCCTAAACGTAACCCTATCCGTGCCCAGTAAACCTAACCCTAACCTCTAACACAAATCATAGCACGTAACTCTAACCCTAAAACTAACCCTAACACTAACCCTAACCCTAAACCCTAACTCTTATCCTTAACCCTAAGCGTTAACTCTCACGCTAACCTTTAATCCTAACCCAAATCCTAATCTTCAACCCTAAACCTAACACTTAACCCTAACCCTGTACCAAACCCTAACCGCTCATCTTAACCCTAACGGTAAACCTCAACCCTAAACCAAAGTGTAACCGTTAAACCTAAGAGTAATCTTTAACCCTAACCCTAATCCCTAACCCTAAGCCCTCACCCTAACACTAAACTTCATCCTTAACCCTAACCATAATCCAACCCTAAATCTCATTCTCAGACTTCTTGCTTTCTTAGAGTTTAGAAAGCCTGCAATCCTCCCATGCCATGCGTGAAAGGAGGCTCTACCACTGTGTCCTGCATGAAACCCACGGGCCCATACCCAGAGTATGATAGAGTGGGTTCCCGGGTACAATCCCAGCCCCCTAAACTCCCCCCGCCCGCCTAATGCAGACAGGGCCCGTGCGCTAAGCATAAACAATACCTTTAACAGATAACCCTAACCCTGAACATAACACCCAACCCTGTTCCTATTTCTCCCCTTAACACGTAAACCTCACCGTGCGCCTAACTTTAACCTCTTATCCTAACGTTAATGCATAACCCATTTCCTGAGAACAACCCCTATCCCATAATTCTAACCCTATCTCCTAGTAATCACTGTGACACCTAATCCCTAACCCTAATTCTAAACCGCTAACCCTAACCGTAACCCTACCTACAACCCTAACACTGACAGTAACCCTTACTTCTAACCCAAACGCTATGCCTAACAAATACCCTAACCCTTGACCGTAACCCTTCACCCTAACCCCTAAGCCTTACCCTAACCCTTAACCCTAATCCTAATCCTAACCATTAAACCTAACCCTAGCTCTTAAAGCTAACCCTAAACTTTACCCTCACGACTAGACCTAACCCTGACACTAACCTAACACCTAACCCTAACCAGAACCCCTAAAGCTTACCCTGAACCCTATCCCTAACCCTAGCAGTAAACTTTAACCCTAAACCTAAGCCCAACCCATAACCCTAATCCTATCCTTTTACCCTAAAACTAACCCCTAAACCTAACCCCTATACCTCACCCTAATTCTAAC
>NW_027182832.1:1625000-1627500 GCF_041146395.1 Eulemur rufifrons | reverse complement strand
ATCCTATCCCTTAACCTTAACCTTAACCCTAATGCTACTCCATAAACGTAACCCTAACCGTGACCAGTAAACCTAACCCTAACCTCTAACACAAACCATAGCACATAACTCTAACCCTAAAACTAACCCTAACCCTAACCCTAACCCTAACACCTAACTGTTAACCTTAACCCTAAGCGTTAACTCTCACGCTAACCTTTAATCCTATCCCTAATCCTAATCTTCAACCCTAAACCTAACACTTAACCCTAACCCTGTACCAAACAGTAACCCCTCATCTAAACCCTAACCGTAAACCTCAACCCTAAACCAAAGTGTAACCGTTAAACCTAAGACTAACCTTTAACCCTAACCCTAATCCCTAACCCTAAGCCCTCACCCTAACACTAAACTTCATCCTTAACCCTAACCAGAATCCTAACCCTAAATCTAATTCTCAGACTTCTTGCTTTCTTAGAGTTTACAAAACCTGCAATCCTCCCATGCCATGCGTGAAAGGAGGCTCTACCACTGTGTCCTGCATGAAACCCACGGGCCCATACCCAGGGTATGATAGAGTGGGTTCCCGGGTACAATCCCAGCCCGCTAAACTCCCCCCGCCCGCCTAATGCAGACAGGGCCCGTGTGCTAAGCATAAACAATACTTTTAACAGATAACCCTATCCCTGAACATAACACCCAACCCTGTTCCTATTTCTCCCCTTAACCCGTAAACCTCACCGTGCGCCTAACTTTAACCTCTTATCCTAACGTTAATGCATAACCCATTTCCTGAGAACAACCCCTATCCCATAATTCTAACCCTATCTCCTAGTCATCACTGTGACACCTAATCCCTAACCCTAATTCTAAACCGCTAACCCTAACCGTAACCCTACCTACAACCCTAACACTGACAGTAACCCTTACTTCTAACCCCAACGCTATGCCTAACAAAAACCCTAACCCTTGACCCTATCCCTTCACCCTAACCCCTAAGCCTTACCCTAACCCTTAACCCTAATCCTAATCCTAACCATTAAACCTAACCCTAGCTCTTAAAGCTAACCCTAAACCTTACCCTCACGACTAGACCTAACCCTGACACTAACCTAACACCTAACCCTTACCAGAACCCCTAAAGCTAACCCTGAACCCTATCCCTAACCCTAGCAGTAAATTTTAACCCTAAACCTAAGCCCAACCCGTAACCCTAATCCTATCCTTTTACCCTAAAACTAACCCCTATACCTCACCCTAACTCTAACCCCAATCCTAATTCTAACCATACCCCTTCATAAAACACTAACTCCTAACCGCTAACCCTAACACTAACCAAAAACCCTAATCACTAATCCCTAACCCTAACGCTTAACCTTTACCCTAACCGTTAACCCTACCCCAAATCTTAACGCTGACCCTAACCTTAACCTTTAACTCTAAGCCTAACCCTTAACCCTACAGTAAGGAAGACCCTTAATGCTAATGGGATCCCTTATCCCTAACCCTAACACTACAGCTAAAAATAACCCTAACCTTTGATCCTTAAACCTAACCCCTAACACTTACTTTAACCCCAAACCCTAACCCTAATCCTAAGCATTAAACCTAACCCTATCTCTTAACCCTAACGCTAGCCCTTACCCTAACACCTAGATCTAACCCTAAATCTAACCTACCGCCTAATCCTAACCTTAAGCCCTAATGCTAACTCTAACCCTGAACCCTAAACCTACCCGTAACCCTTAACACTAATCCTATCCGTCACCCTTAACCCTGACCCTAAACATTACCCGCACCCAAGCATTTAACCCTGACCCTACCCCTAATCCTTAATGATAACCCTAACACTAAACCCTAACCCTAAGCCCAACACTTATCCCTAATCCTATCCCTTAAACCTAACCCTAATGCTAACCCCTAAACGTAACCCTAACCGTGACCAGTAAACGTAACCCTAACCTCTAACACAAACCATAGCACTAAACTAACTGAAACTAACCCTATCCCTAACCCTAACCCTAAACCCTAACTCTTAACCTTAACCCTAAGCGTTAACTCTCACGCTAACCTTTAATCCTAACCCTAATCCTAATCTTCAACCCTAAACCTAACACTTAACCCTAACCCTGTACCATAACCTAACCCCTCATCTTAACCCTAATCGTAAACCTCAACCCTAAACCAAAGTGTAACCGTTAAACCTAAGAGTAACCTTTAACCCTAACCCTGATACCTAAGCCTAAGCCCTCATCCTAACACTAAACTTCATCCTTAACCCTAACCATAATCCAACCCTAAATCTCATTCTCACATTTCTTGCTTTCTTAGAGTTTAGAAAGCCTGCCATCCTCCCATGCCATGGGTGAAAGGAGGCTCTACCACTGTGTCCTGCATGAAACCCACGGGCCCATACCCAGAGTATGATAGAGTGGGTTCCCGGGTACAATCCCAGCCCCCTAAACTCCCCCCGCCCACCTAATGCAGACAAGGCCCGTGCGCTAAGCATAAAAAATACCTT